>NW_025791441.1:0-31383 GCF_907164935.1 Osmia bicornis bicornis | reverse complement strand
GAGGTACGCCGAGCAGATCACTAGCTCAGACGTATTCCCTCCGAGGTTAAGTTTGACCTTAACCGCTGAGAGATCCGCTGTGCAGCATTCGTTTAGTTTCAGGGCCGTTATCTCCTTCTTGACGAAAATACAGGCCCTGGGTCTTGTAAATGTGGCGTCATAGTAGAGTGAGCCGCATCTCATATCGAGCCCTCCTACGCGTTCCTTGGAGATCCAAGGTTCTTGTATGAGGGCTATATCTGTCTGCCTTGTCACAAGGCGGTGATGGAGGATGTCCGTTGCCGCCTTGCAATGTTGCAGATTTATCTGCGAGAACCTGGTGCCGTCTGACACCCTGTTGGTGTCAGCGCTGGTCCGGTCTCGCTTGGTGCTTGCGGCTATCTTATGTTCCCCAGAGGGGCGCATAAAATTCACCTTTGAGGGGGGCCCCTCCCGGAGCCTCTCCCTCTCCTATCTTTCGTACCGGCCCTCAGGGTGTGAGGTAGGGTGCGTTGAACGCCCCTTTGTATTCCCATCAGACCGGTCCTCTTCGTGGCTTCCGCCAGAGTTGGCCTTCCCCTCGCTGGCCCCGCCCTGGGTAAGTATCTGCCCGGCGGGGCGGTTGGGCCGGTTTCTCTCGGCCGCTGCGAGGGTCCGGCTTCCTCGCTCTTTTTTTCCACCTCGAGGGGTGGATCGGCTGTGGTGGGGGTAGGAGGGGCATCTAGGAGCGTCTCCTGCGACTCCACAGGTTTCCCTTCCTCTCCTCCCATTCCATAATCTTCTCCGCCCTCGGTGACCGTGGCCGTTACCACCGGTCCCGTACAGGGGCCTTCTTTCTGTTGTTTCGGGTCCTCCGCGGGCCCTACAGGTCCCTCCCTAAAGAGGGCCCTTCGCATTCCCACGTGGACCTCGAAACCTAATCTTTTTATGAGGCTATGTGAGGCCGGGTCAATTCCCAGTACTAGGGTGACCGAATTCGGCCCCTCGCTCCTGCTCCAGATCCTCCAGAGCCCGGTGCGGAGGCCTGGGTTTTCACCCTCAATGAGTCTCAGAATAGCCTCCGTTTTTGTCGGAGGGCCGGGGATGACGGTCAGCATCCTCCTCAATTTGGGAAGCCGCTGACCATCAATGACCTGGAGGTTTGCTCCCTCCCAGGGCTTTATTGCGGCTACAGTGGTTTTTAGCCACTCTATTGATTTTGCATCCGCGCAGGTGACTAGCAGAATGCCCCCGCCGAACAGGCACTCGTCAAAAGGCGGCATGGTGTCCCCTTTGGGGGTCCCGCACAGCGCTTCCACAATCGCCCGCTCGACGTTGGAGCCCTGCTCTTCTGAGAGTGTTGCCTCTGGATAGTTGGCCGGCGCTATGGCCAGCCTCCTCTCCGTCGTCAACGCCTCCTTGTAGCTTACCAGCGACGGGAACACGTTCTGTCGCCATTTCGCTAGAGGTTGGGTGTTTGGGGATATGGACGGCCGGGACCTTTTGAGCCCCTTTTCGTCCGCTCCCTTATGGCCTCCCTTTGACGTTCCCGCGATAGGTCGCCCGATTTCCGAGCCTCCCTTCGCGGTCGCCGTCGCTGGGGCCTTTCCAGCCTCGTATTTCTTGTCCGTGGGGACAGTCCCGTCAGAGTTCCCTTCGCGAGCTATACGCTCCCTCCGGGCCCTCTTCCTGGCTGCCCCACAGCGTTTCATCTTCCGCCATGCTTCCGGGTCCAGAATAGGGATTTCTCCCTGTACGTCCCCGGTTACATTGGAGGAGAGCTCTTCATCGAGCGTGAGCGAGTCTAGGGCTGGCAAGGCTATAGCTTCGCCCGCCTCAGACGCGCTCCTGCTTGTGTCGCTCGTAAACGGTGCTTCGAGGGTGGTGCCCAGAATTGGGCCCCTTAACCCTTTCGCCACACCGCTTCCGGGCGCGTATTCGTTAGAGTCCGTGACTGTTTCTGTCACGTCTCTGTCTGTTTGTTTTTGTGTTGGTGTTGTTTTTGTTTGTTTAGTAATGTCCATATAGATCCCACGAGTGGTCGGGAAATAAAGGTCCTCCCCTGCAGAGCCCACTTACAGGGGTAAGGCTAAATACAATGGGGGTGCGCCTGGTACCCCAAGGGCATAGTTCGAGACACCATTACCCCGGTGCCATCCAGCTCTCGGCACGATAGCTTACACCTTAGCTTGGGGAGCTGGTCCGCGACGGGGCTTTAGTTCTACGCCGAGGGTTTTTAGGCCTTCAGGGATCCCTTATAGCACCCGCTGGCCAGGGCGCTCCATAGACGCTTCTTTCCCGTGTCCCGGTCACCTGAGGCGAGCAGTTCTGCGGTACTCGGGGTCCACTTCACGCACCTGGTCGTCCTCCTATCCGCCACCCGGAGACGCGCTCGGGTGGGGCTCAGCCTGGATCGACCGGTGGTCGTCCTGGTTCCCCGCGCCCCTTTCTGGGGTTAGGGCACTCCGAGAATGTTAAACATACTATAATTTAATGTATACTATAATTAAGAATATAACGGAATTATAAATTAATCGCTATCAGTTAGTGATTCATTATCACTAGAATCACTGTCCCCAATATCATGTTCACTACTGTTAAATCTGTCAGAATCAGTTAATAGCGAAAAGACTTCAGTTGATAGCTTCGAATTTAACTTTTTTCTATGATTATTTGCAAAAGGGTCAGAGGAAACCAATAGCATTTGAAATATATCTCTCATTGTGGACTCCCGTGAAAATTTTCTACTATTTCCTTCTCTATATTTTTTTATTTCTTTATGCCTACACTCCTGTGCCTCCTCGGAGAGCTGACCAATTGGTAGCAAAGTATTTTTAATAACGTCAGAGCCATGCACAAGCAATTTATGGACGGTTGGTGGGAGGAGATACCAAGGATATAATTGTACAAATTTTTTTAATGTGTCTGTGGCATATTTTTCGAATTTATCTGCATTTACTTCATATCCACATGAAATAGCTTGTAACAATATATAAAAACGGGTTATTAAATTTTGATCTATGCCTGTTATGGCACTTGATTGCACTGGATTTTCAAAAAATCGACGAGCCTCAAAGCATCGAATTCTCGTGTGCAGAGGGAATAGTCCGAACCTGTAAGTTGTTGGATCGATCACGACCGAGGATGTAGCTGAGTTAATCGATTTATTCATATCACGTGGTCCATATCCGAATATAAAACATTTTTGGGTAGACATATTCATCAAACTGTTACAAATTTTACCATCAACCATAGTAAAAACGAGAATTGGTTTTATTTCGATTGGTTTCGCTGCTATCATTAATTTTGTGGAAGTTAATGTTTTTATTGCATCTTCTATTTTTTTTGTTTCAGCTTTTATTAGTTCAGATTTTTCAGATTGTAATAGTAATTTTATTGGCCTGCAAAATCTAGTGCTCGATGGTGTCGTGTTTTGCCATAATATTAGTTCATTACCATCTTCTTTATAATACATTTGTAATGGTACCAATGAGACAACAAACATCGGGCTGTCTTCTTGTTTTTCATTGGATTCTTTGAACCGTTGTTTATACTTACTCATGCCAGAGGTACCATCACATCCCCATTTGAATATAATTTCAATATCACTCAGTTTGTCTTTTGCGTGGTGTAATACTGGTTCTTGTACCTTACAAATTCGTTTAATGGTATGGTCAATGATAGATTGTAACGGTACCTCAGCAGAAATTTCCGTAACTTTAATTTCGTCCAGATAGCATTCCTTTTTTGCTTCGAGAACAAAAGGATACGAACGAAACGCATTAAAACCATGCATTTTTAAACGTTGTTGTACCGCCTCATATGCCCGTTTCGTCATTTTCCCATCTAAAAATGCAGCTAGTGCTTCTTCCTTATTAGGTTTTTCTGGTTTAGCCTGTGAAGTTTGAAAATTCTTTTTCATTCGTTTGACCTTCGCCCTTCAGGAGATCTACATGCTGCTGTTTTCACTAGAGAAGCAGCATCACGCTTTCCTTCCGATGTTAAACTTACTTGTGCAGCATACACAATTTCGTCATTACTATATGTTTCTAATAATGATTGTATTCGGCGTATTTTGGTTTTTTCACTTACTTCATGAAATATTTTTCTAGGGCAACCAGGACCTTTAGATGTTGAAGGCTGCTGTTCTGTCTCACTTTTTTGTAATTCAGGAAAGTATGTGAAACCTTCCAACCACAACAAATTCTTTTTTATAAATTTTTCTTTCCCGCGGTGGCTCTCCGTCCATTTTTGGGACATAATATAAGCTAATTATCTAATACGGTCCATTATAACGGTTTCCATATTCTCTCGAACATCATTAATATTAAAATAATTTAAAACATGATAAATAAGTTGTGAAATTTTCGCCTCTTTCTTCGATTCGTTCAGCCATACATCGAACAAGTGTTTCCGCGAAATTGCGTATGCACCTGAAATTGATAATTTCTCAGTAAGGTGCAGATTGTAGCAGCTAATTTTTCTTGGGCATTGTTAAGTAATTCCTATAGAAACAATATAAAACAGTTATACAGCTTGAGCATGCTTGAGTCGAGATATAACCTTATATTACTTTTCACTGAGTAAAAAAAAAGGTTGCAATTGCGGTTCATTTAATTTACATCTTTCTATAAGTTTTAAGGTGAAAAAAGGAAATGTGCATTAATTTTACATTTACTTACCTTTCATTTTGCTACGTGTAATAAAAAGATTCACTTTATATAACTATTTCAATTAATGACACGTTTGTGTTGTTGCGTGTTTATTACCATGGAGAAATTTGCCTACAGCATACACTGCAGTTTCAGACATTTGGATGGTAATAATGGGTGAAACAAAGGAAAGACTGAGATATTATTATTGAAATTATTTATTTCAGTATATATGTTAATACATCATTTCACTCAAATCCATTTTGAATTAATTCAGAAATATCATTTTTGTCCACCTAGAATTAGAAATTTTACCACTGTGCGGCGCTGAAGAGGCGGCACAGCCTCGGACCTAGGACGCCGGACGCGATAACCCAGGCGCGGCCGGGGATGCCGTCCAAGCCCGGGGCGGTGTTCTTGGCCCCGAGCCTTCTGACGGCATCGTCCAGCTCCTCCTCTGTGACCCCCAGGTCGGCGGACAAGGCGACGGGCTCCGCCGGCCCTTGCTGGTGGCGCGGGTGCGACGTTCCCCCGGCACGGGGGAAGAGGGTGTCTATTACCCGCGTCAGCAGCTGGGGACCAGGCTCTCCGAGACCGGGGGCGCCCGTGCGCGGAGCTTGCCCATGACCATCCGGTAAGGGCGCCCCCACGGGTCGTCGTCCAGAGAGCCCTGGAGCTCCTCCCAGGCCTGGGATTTCGCGTCCCTGATGGCCTGCCTCAAGGCTACCACGAAGACCTGGTATGTGCCCCTCAGCAGATCCTCCCTTGCCGGGTGGCGGTCTCGAGCCCTTCGGGCGCGCTGCCACTGGCGCCTGGCGTGCTGACACTCGGATCGGAGATCGGCAATGTCGCCCGACCACCAGTACACCGCCCTCCGGTGGGGGGGGTGCAGGCGCGGAGCCCGGGGCATGGAGGTGTCGCATATTGCGGTCATCGCCTACCGGAACTACTTGGCCTCCCCCTCAACGTCCGCGACCGGCCCGGCAAAGGCTGCGGCCATCAGCATGTCCTTGTCCAGCCTCTTCAGCACCCAGCGACGCAGTGGCGGGCCATGCGGGAGGGAGTAGCTGAAGGTGATGTATAGATGATCACTCAGCGTCTCCCTCGCCGCCACCCTCCAATTTTGCATCATGCGCCCGGCCACAGGGGACGCCCAGCCCAGATCCACAATGGATTCCGCCTGAAACCTTTTTTTTTTTACGTGGGGGAAATCTTCGAAAGACGCGCCCAGCCCTCCTGGGGAGGAGCCGAGGGTAGTGCCGGATTTTTACTGGCTAAAACCCCCACGGTGGCGTACGCTATGTGTTGGGGAGGGCCCCGGGACCTCTGACGAACAACACCGGGACCCATACACACATGGCGCGTTGACGCCGCCTTGCTCGGGGGGGGGGTCTAGCTTTGGCCCTACCCCTACGTGCCAAATTCCGCCACACCTAATGACGGCACTCCTCGGGCCGCGTGCAATAGGGACCGAGGCACCAGCCCCGCCCCCCTGCGGCCCTCCGGCCCCGCATAAGTTTCGCGGGGCCGCGCGATCGGTGTTGGGGGAGGGGCGTCCGCCCCTCCTCGGTGGTCCTCTTCCGGGGGGTGACTGGTGTCCCCCCACAGAACTCCTCTTTAGGGGGAGAGGGTGCCCCCCATCCCCTTCACCCCGTTGGGGGCGGTGGGCCTGGTATGTAACATCTTCACGGCCCACCGTGACGGATGACCGTCTCGCAGTAATCGGTCACCGCCCTCCACTGATTCTCGCCGGTGAGCATCTCTTTGACAAGTGCCGCCAGCGAGAGATCACCACCAACATCGCACCGCAGGGCGTGACGGGTCCGTGCAAACGCTGGGCAGTCCTCCAGGGTAAGCTGCGCGGTGTCCCGCCTCGCCCCGCATTGATGGCATGCTGCCGTCCCCTCCGCCCGGATCCAGTGCAGGAACTCACCGAAACAACCGTGTCCGGTGAGCACCTGTGTGGTCCTAAACGTGAGCCTTCCGTGGCCGCGGTCCCTCCATTTCTTGAGCACTGGAAGGACCGCCCCGGCCACGCGCTGGGCGGTGGCGCCGCTCTCGACGATCTCGCGTCGCCACCGACCCAGGGCTCTCTGCCGGGCCTGGCGCCTAATCGTAGCAACAGCTTCGGTCATCTCTTCTGGCGGGATCCCGTCCAGACGAGGGGCACGCAGACGGCAGAAGAATTTAGCGTCACCCTCCGCCTGTAACTTGCAGGGGACAACCCCAGCCAGAGTCATCGCCGCCTCTAGCGGATCGTGCGGTAACCTCTGATTACCCTGATGGCTATCCTCCTCTCAGCCCGGCGCAGCAGTTGCTGGCTGCGCGGGGAATCCATCAGGGCGTTCGCCCATATGGGCGCACCATAGAGGCCCATGCTCCGCACGATCCCCACGTAGAGACGGCGAACCTTCTCGTTGCTTGCCCTGTCTAGTCTAGGGGCCAGACGGTCGAAGTGCTCCTCGAAGCGCCAGTGGCTGTCCAGGTGGAGGCCCAAGTACCTGTGGCCCTTCCCCACCTGGACGTCGACTCCACTCACATGGACCACCGACTGGGGCGGTGGCGCAACCCCACGCCGAGGCGAGTAAAACCACATTGCCTCGGTTTTGTGGGGAGCTAGCTGAAGCCCCAGCCGCCGCATCCCCGCGGCAACGGCAGCGACGCCAATCTCGTCGAGGCGGTTAGTCCTTTTCCACCCCCGACCGACGGCCAACACGTGCGTATCATCTGCGAAGCACGTGAGGCTCACACCGGTCGGGAGCTCGCCCCGTAAGACCGGGTCGTACCCCAGGTCCCAAAGTGTGGGACCTTTCGCAGAACCCTGGGTTACGCCACAGTCCACGTCCCTCTCGTGCATCTGGCCATCCCGGCCCCTGTACACAATCTTCCTGTGCCGGAGGTAGCCGCCAACGATCCTCCTCATGTAGGGGGGCGCCTTGTGACGTATCAACGCCCCCCTTATCGTCCCGTGAGGCAGGGTGTTGAGGGCGTTGACGATGTCTAGACTAACGCCTAACGCCACCCTGCCCCGGGATGTGGCCGAGTCGCAGCGGGAGCGCATCGACTGGATTGCACGATAGTGCTGCGCCCCCGCCTGAAGCCATATTGCGACTCGGCCAAATCGGGTCCCTCCTGGGACAGGTGCTGGACGAGGCGGGATATCAGAATCCGCTCGAACAACTTCCCCACCTCGTCGAATAGCACGATGGGCCGGTAGGCCGAGGGACTGTCGGCGGGTCGCCCATCCTTCCGGATGAGGACTAGCCGACCCGTCTTCCACTGTTCTGGGAAGACTCCTTCCTTAATGCAGGCGCTGTAGAGGCGTCTCAATCTCGGACCGAGGACGCGTAGAGCTTTCACCCAGGCACGGCCGGGGACGCCGTCGGGACCCGGAGCAGTGTTGCGGGCCACCATCCGTTTAATCGCCCCTGCCAGCTCCTCCTCCGTGAATCCCAGTTCGTCGGACCAAACCAGCTCCTCGTGGTCCGGCGGGGGGCGGGTGTGTTCCCTCTCTCGTGGGAACAAAGTGTCGACTACCCGCCCCAAAACCCGGGGGTCGAGGCACTCCGTGACCGGGGGCGCCCAGGGCCTAAGCTTGCCCATCACCATTTTGTATGGGCGCCCCCATGTGTCCTTCTGGAGAGAGCCTAGGAGCTCGTCCCTTGCCCGGGATTTAGACTCCTTGATGGCCGTATGCAGGGCAGTTCCCAAAACTCGGTACTGCCCGTACAGATTCTCCTCCCTCGCTGAGTCGCGGAATGTCCTCCTTCTGCGGCCCTTTGCCACTGGCGACGGGCTGCGAGACAATCTCGTCTCAGATCACCAACGTCGCCCGTCCACCAGTAGCCGGCCCGCCTGGGGAGGTTCTTGGCCCGGGGCATGGCGGCGTCGCACACAGCCTTCATGGCTCCCCGGAACCAATGTACCTCCTTCCCAATGTCCGCGACCGGCCCGGCAGGTGTTGGCAGCCAGGCCAGAGCGAGGGCTGCAGCCATCAGCACGTCCTCGTCCATCCTCCTCAGCGCCCACCGTAGCGGTGGTGGTCCACAGGGGCGGCGGGCGGTGGTGGTAAGTTCGAGGCGGATGTGTAGATGGTCACTAAGTGTGACCGCCTCTTCCACCACCATCCATCTCTGCACCATACGCGCGGCCAGGGGAGTCGCGAAAGACAAATCGACTTTAGATTCCCCCTGGGCACGCACGCAGGTGCTAACGGACCCCGCATCGAGCAGGTGGAGTCCTAGCCCCGCCGCCTAATTTCCGACCGCCCTGCCTCTCGCGTTTGTCCTCGGGGAGCCCCAAAGTGACGCGTGGGCATTAAAGTCCCCGAGGACTAGCACTGGCCGGGGGAAACAACGGGAGACAAAGTCCCCCACCCGGTCCAGGTATTGTTCATATTGCGCGAGAGGCCATCTGGGCGGGGCATAAAGACCCACCACCGCTATTTCACCCCACAGCACGCCGACGAACCCCCGGCCCCGTTACAGTGGGGCGCAGTGTGGGGGTACTGCGGTGCCAATAATCGCCACGGAGCCGTCCTCGTCCCCGAACCAGTCTGGTCTGTCGAGGACTCGGTACGGCTCTGCGGCCACCGCCAACCCAGCCTTCCACTCGGCCAGGGTGTGGAACAACATGTCCTGAGCCCTGGCTGAATGGTTCAAGTTGGCCTGAAGTATAGGGCCCTTGGGCCCCACACCTGGGCCTTACGAGCCGCCTCCGCGGCATTTTTGCTCGCCGACTTGGCAGGGGGATTTTTCTTGCCCCCCTTCTTCAACTCAGCAGACTTGGTCCTTGATGCCTGTTCCTTAGGGGCTGTTCCTGCCCCTTCAACGGCACTCTTCTTCTTCCTCTGGGAGGAGGAGGGGGCACAACCTTTTGCCCCCAATCGATGCCCCGCGGGCCGCCCCAGGTCCGCACAGAGGGGGCACCGCGGCGTGGAGCTACACTTGCTGGCCACGTGGCCCGACTCTCCGCACGCATAGCAGCGGTCGGACCTATCAGCTTCGCAGGTGCATCGCTGCCAAACATGTCCTCTTTCCAGGCAGCGATAGCACTGCAAATGGCCGCGGTGGTAGCGCCTGTATTCTGGCCGACGACCACCTGACCAGAACCCTCCCAAAGAGGGATAACATTTTGAGTGCCGCTAGAGGGCATCTCGCCCAGACAGTCCCCATCCTTTGGGGGGAGGTGCGAATCTCCCCCATTTCAATTTCTTCAGCGGAGCAACCCCCCGCGGCGGCCAATGCGGCCGCCACCTCCGCCGGGTCGTCGAGACCGGTCACCCTAACCTCGCCCATTTTTATGGGGCGGGCAAACCTCACCTCGGTGCCACTGAACACCTGGCGGAGTCGGTCAGCCAACTTGGCAGCTTTCTCCGTCCTGTCGTCCCCAGGTAACTCGAGAACCAAGCCACCGGTCCGAGCTCTTCTGAGCATCAACGCCGTGATGCCCAGCTCCTCCAACTTGACCCGCTCCGGACCATGAGCATGGCCTCGGCGTATGAGACCTTAGCCTCGATAGCTAGGTTGATGGCGACCGCCGCAGAGTGAGGAGGGAGGGGGGCCTTCTGCCTGGCAGGTTGGGCCCCTTGCCCCTTAGCCGCCGGTGCCGCCCCTCTCTTCTGCCCCTTCTGGGCAACCACCTTGGAGCTCTGGGAGGGAGGGGCCTTGGTCGCTGCCGCCTTCTTCTCTGCAGTTTTAGCGCGGCGGCTGACCACCGTCACCCAGGTCCCATCCGCCGTCCTCCGATGTTCTTCGACAATCCGGGCCATTCTAGCCTCCACGGGACATGCTCCACGGGACATTCAGGCGAGCAAGACGGTAAGTCGGAAGCTCGACTGCCTCCTTCCTCCTTTTCCTGCCCGCCTCTTCGCCAGACAACGGCGTGCCGGGCCTCGCCGACCTTTTGGATGGGCCGGGGCCTTCCGGCGCCGGCACCTCTGTAGCAGCGACCCTGCACGTAATGTCTGCCAGGCTATTTTGCAGGATGTTGATTTCGGCCTCCTGGACAGCCACTTGTTCCTCCCGCAGCTTCAGCTGTTCGCGAAGCTCCCTCACCTCTTTATCGGCCCTGGCAGGTGCAGCCCTGATTATCGCTTCCGTGTGGATGGCCTGAAGGTAGCGGGAGGCCATCCTCAGCTTGAGAACAAATGTCCCTTTCAGTCCCTTGGAGACGACCGCGACATTGTCGATGTCGCGACAGAACTCCAAGGACTGCGCAATAAGGTCGCGCGTGGGGACTTGACTTCCTCCGCCAGGTCCTCAGGGTCCGGGAGGGACCTGCTACCCCGGCTCGGTTCTACAGGGTCCTCGTTTGGATCGAGCACCCTCCTCTCCTCCAGCAGGTCAAGTTCCCGGCGTTGGACATCCAGGACTCTCTGGTTAGCCGCCGCGAGCCACACGTACTGACCCGTGGTCGGCGGGCGACCCCTCTTGCTCGTGCGCCGTGCCTCCAGAGATACTGCCGAGGAGAGTGACTCGTCCGCGTCCAAGTCCACCTCACTCTCTCTGGATGCGGGGGCATCAGACGCCGCCGCGGAAACTGCGGCCCCTCCTCGTACCGGCCTCAGGGGAGGCCACTCCACATCCGCCCTAGTTAATCGGACGGATAGGCGGCGCGCATCCGTTACCCTGCTAGTGCTGGGCTGCGCCATATCCTCCGCGCCCGTTTCCCGTCTCGCGTCCTGTTGAACAGCCGCAGTCGTCGTCGGTACGTCCCATGCAGTGTTTGTTGTTGTTGTTGGCGTTTATAGTTTCAAGTCATCCATAGTGTTCCCACGAGTGGGTCGCTCTGTGGGTCCAGCAGGGCAGAGCCGCCTTACCCGGGTAAGGCTAGTACACCCGGGGAGTCGCCAGATACCCCGGGGTTGGCCGCTATAGACTGATGCACCCATCAGCCACCCCTGGCGCTGACTCCAGTGGCGCCCTCATTACCGCGTACCGCAGCTTGGGGCTGGAGATTTTTTATAGCGGTTGTCATCCTCGCGGGCCGGCCAATGAAGGCATGCCCCCCGTTCCAGCGAAACGTGACCACTGGGTTACGGTGTAATTGCTTGGGCACTCCCGGTTCGCTACCCGCACCCTACCGCCACGCAGCCTAGCACCCGGAGAACTGAACGACGCTGCAGCCACCTTGTCGCCTCTCCGACCCAGGCCTTACCGGCAAGGGAGGCCCTGCCAGGATCCGTAGATCCTACCGGCATCGCCCCGGGTCATCTGCGAGGCTACTTCGACAGCAGCAAACTGCCCCCCTTTCAGTCGCTTTGTACGACAGGCAGGCGTTACCGTGTCTGTATTCTATCCCCCAGTCACAGGGGAGGTTTTGATGAGTTTTCCTTCCCTTGGTGTTTGGTCCGCGGGAGCTATTTTATTTCACTCCTACCCTCCATGCACTCCGAAAAGTGCATGGCGAGCATTCCCCTATCCGCCACCTGGGGACGCGCCACGTCGGGGTATCACCTCCCCGCCCAGCCAGTACACTTGGCCAGGTCCGTGGGTCGCCCTGAAACCTTTGTTTTTTTTGTTTTTTTTTGGTTCAGTTGGAAGAGGAAATGCGTTTGCGCACGCGCGGGTTCGTTCCCCTTTTCATCTATTAGGCTAGAGGGAACCCGGGCAGTGTGGGACTCATGTCCGCCCTGAAGGGGCAGCCTGGCGCCCGTGAGGTGAGGGCAAACCCAAAGAGGCAACGCCAGAAAGGGGCAACCTGGCAACCCAACCCTTAAGGGTTGAGTTTAGCCCAAGAGTAGGCCATAGCCCTGAAGTGGCGACCTAGACGGGCAGCCCAGACTGGGCACTTCCGAGAATGGACATACTACCCACTAAAACCTCTCCCCTCACGTGGGCCGCCGGCACCTTTTCACTCGTTAGAGTTCATAAAGGAATACCAGCGTATAGCCACAACGACGCTTCGGCACTTCAACGCATTTCGCGTTATTGCGGCCGCCCGCAAAAACGCCATGCACTAGGCACATGGGGCATCTGCAGATCCACGCCGTTGCACCTCCGATCCAGCGGTAGGACATTTTCAACCTGTACGGTAAGCCACAGGATTATTCTTCGGCCACTACTAGGAACCGAAGTAAGCCCATTCCGGGTGGTCGCGCCATGTGTTCACCTGCCAGGGCAGGAGCTTGCTCTTCGACAGGGCCAGGAACTGGGACATCGTATCTCCACAGTTGACCGTGTCCATCTTCGTCCACCATGGTTGGTTGATAATGATGATGTGGCTTATCCTTGCAGTCATCACGCCCACCTGACCTTCCACGAGGACAGACCATTTTTCTTCGGCCACGACCAGGAGCCGGAGCTCCTGCTCAACGGGTGATCGCGCCATGTGTTCACCTGTTTTAACAGGGCTTGCTCTTCAGCACAGCCAGGGCCCGGGGCGAGTCCTTTCCACGGTTGACTGTGCCACATCTTGGTAGGCTGCAATCCTCGATGACCTGTCCCATACATACTTTACACACACACACACACACACACGCTCATGACAAGCACAGCGCTTCGAGTAGCGCTTCGAATGCCCCAAATATGCAACGATAAATAATGAATGAATAATGAGTAAAGAATAAATGAATAAATAAATGAATAAATGAATGAGTGAATGAATAAATAAATAATGAATAATGATTAGGAATTAATAAGCACATGAAACCCATGACTAGAATAGAGGAGCGCATACATTCAATAACAGCTGTCATAATAAGCATACTAAACATACTAAACATACTAAAACTGGTTAAATCAAATCACAAATACAACGGGAAATAAATATAACATATATATGCATCTAATGCATCTAATGCAATAGAGCAGTTAATGAATAGTTAACAGTAAAAGAAACAGTAAGCAATATGAGAACGTGAGAAACTGTGAAGTAAACATAAGTAGTATTGCAGGCAAGCAGGCAAGCGAGCATATGTGAACTGGACATAAGCAAATGACCAACAAAACCTCCAAAACCTAAAACGTCAAACATACATACATACAGCCGAGCAGTCAAATAGCAGAAGAGGAATATTTAACATTCAACACTAGCGCACAATATAATCACATAAAATTAAACTCAAGATAAACCATAAATTTGAGATGAAATATACCAAGGATGTGAACCGTAAAGTAAAATAAAGTCGCCAGACAGATAGCAAATAGCAAGCCAGCCATGAGAGAAGAGAAGCAAACATAACATAACATAGAATGCTACTAATTATTATCAGAGGTAAAGGTAAATAAGGTACAGTATAAAATATAGAATATAGGGTATAACCAGAAAGTAAGCTGGGAAGAAAATAAATAGGTGAGCGTAATGTAATACTAATAATTGAAACCATTCATTGAAACTATTAAGTTACTTAAATTTACTTGCAGGAACATTTACGCGACCACAACCTCAACGTGGTTGGCAAGCGAACATGATCGAGTACAATCAATGATCAAATGAAGGCAATAAAAAACAATTAGAAATTATTGCGAGCAAATCATCAATAAAGATAAGTAGCAACATATACCTCATAATGAGAATAATAGGAAGAGACAGAACTGTTAACATCAGAAATTAACCATAGTATTAAATGTAAAATGTAACATAATCCTAGTCTATTTGCAGGAAGCCCTGACGCCAGCCAATGGAAGTGGAGGTAGAGTGTAATTAACGGATAACAGGAGAAGAGAATACCCATCTGATATAATATGGGGAGCACATGAGACCTAAATCGGCATAAACCATAAGGCAGATCAAACAATTCAAATAGTTATAAATTGAGTAGATTAGATTGTTACTGGATTATAATACCGCTCCGATAAGTATGGTATTAATATTAATACTGATACAGGTAAGTCGATGCAATACAGCGAGTGGTGAAAACTAATCAATAATAAACCCCACATACAACCATATTACTACTAAATCATAATATAAAGGTACAAGAAAACTAAACTACACTACAATAGATCAAAATTACTATGAACATATGTGTATATATAATATGTAACGAAAGCACTCCAAATATAATCAATTTAATAAGTATACCGATGTAGATAATTAATTAAACTCCTCATACCATAGTCAGTTTAAATAATGCAGTTCCATTAAACCCCCTTTAATACCAATTAATAGAAAAGGCATAAAGGTGCTAAACCAAGCCAGACACGCCTATAAGAAAGTCATATGAGATCCACCGTCAAGAAATTCAAAGAATTTAAGGAACCATAACGCATATATGTATGTATAGAAAACCATAAAGACATTGTATCATGCAGGACGGACTACCGCAGCGTATGCCTCCCTGAGCACCAGCCGTATTAACCAATACTGAACTAACACTTTCCAAATCAGAATCAAAATCAGAATCAGAATTGTAATTAAGAAAGGGTAATTAATGTACAAAAGATTGCATAAAGTACCGTAAGTATTCAAAATACACAGATTCACAACTGTCACAGCTGCACTAGAAGTGAATTAAACATAGTATGCAAAACATTATCCTGAGGGGGGGTACGAAGAGCTACAAAAGAGCAGTAAATAATATTATAGGAACATGGAACGTAACACGTAACACCCAATTGAAGAAGAAGTCACTGAAACATGTCAAGTGACCAAGAATAAAAAGAAGAAAAGAATAAGGATAGTGAATAGTGAACGGCGAACAATAAACCAATAAACCAATAAACCAATGTCGTTACACGTCATTCATATCTAAATTGCTAAAGGATATATGATACATCTTATAGTCTGCAATTAATTGACAATGCCTGGGAGCCCAAACAACCCCCGAAAGCTTAGAAACAATGCATGATACTACACGAGGAACTAAGGAGCTAAGAACTAAGAAACAAGAAACCATAATATTCAATTGAATATTGAATATAATTAACAATGGCATATATGCCATATGCCATTGTTAATTACTCTGTACATTTACTTACTCAATTATAATAATATAATGGAATAGAAAGTTAGGAAGTTATATAATAATAATGCAAAACAATACAATTTAATACAGAATACTGGTTAAGTATAGCCTAACATAGCTAAGTAATATAGCTGAATAACTGGACACAATCCAAGGTCTAAAATAATAATATTACAATATAACATATAATATATTCAATGCCTAAAATGGTCACAGATTGAACGCAGGCTGAACGCAATTGAACGTAGATTGAACGCAGCTTGGATGTAATAACATTAATAACATAAATAAAATAATACAATATGATCGTGGTATAATACAATACAATAACAATACTATAATACAATATTATAACATAATACAATATAACATAATATAATATAACATAATACAGCATGTAATATATAATATATAATAGTAAGTGATATAAATGCACCGAATGCATAAATTGCACAAAACGGAGCTAATGATATCACATTAACAAATACACTGCAATTACACTACAATACAATACCCCCGAGCGTAGCACATTAGTACGCGCACTGTCACAGCAATCACATCCGTACGAATAAATACAACATTTAAATTAGAAAATTCAAAATTCAATACTTTCAATAAATTCAATTCAATTAATTAATTAGTTCAGTTCAATTGACACTTATCACTTAACACTTCGTATCACATCACATCATAGATGACCGATGACCATGTCAACGTCCACTGAGATAGGAAACCGGGCGAAGTAAAATAAAGAGCGCGACCATAAACCATTAAGAACATAGATACCTAGTGTTCGAATTCCATAGTCCATACCATAATGATTATCGACCATCAAATTAACCACCAAATCATCAAATTAATCAACTAATTATACAGAATATATAAACGTTCAAAAGCGAAAAGCGGAAATAAAAGCGAAAATACTTAAACAACTTTCAATAAATCACAGCGATGAAAACCAGAAGTAAGGTACCTACGAAAGATAACGATAGCAAAACGCATCGTAATAAGTAAAGCATGCAATACTGCCCGAAGATAAGCCGTAAAGCTATCCCTAGTCGGTAACCAACCGCAGCACCAGAGATATTACCAACCGCAAATATTCTATCCACCACATAATACTCGGCCGCTCGCTCCGTAACGGTTCCGTAACGGTTATCCACAGACCAATTATCTGCCGCGCAGCAATTACCTACCGCGCGCCAGTTACCCGGTACACACAGTTATCGACTGCAAAACCATCCATCGTGCAGCCGCGCAATCCTAGGAATTCATACTTACCATCAAACTTATCATCAAAGATAAGTCTGATATACAGTACTTTCACGAAGGTATAAAGCACACGAACATCAAATCAAGCTTCCAGACAGATCAAGATGGAGGATAAATCAGTTAGTAAAATCAATACTACGGTTATTTATTATATATAAATATGAATCATACATTTGTAATAGGGTGGAATGAAATAAATATAAATTACATATAAATTACAAATTACAAACAATAAGGAAAAATTAAATGAAATCAAATGAATCAACCCGAATAAGATCCACAGATTGCGCAGATTGCAGGACACACTGTATTACTACATATCGCGCCGCAGAAAACAGATTATACAAAACAACAGAGCAACAGAACAACAGAATCAACGGAATTAGGAATCGCCACAGAACGAAGGGCCGAATAAATAAATAGAATAAAACATTTAACTTAGACAAAATCAACCAGTAAAGTCAAACAACGTCAACAACGCATGCGGTCAGGAAAGTCCCGTGAGTGCAATAAAAACAACTCTCGGTCAAATAATATTAGTTAGTAAAGTAAAATAATAAATCAACGAAACTAGAATAAATCATGGTAACAGGTAACTAGCAGAAAAATCGAATCAGATCAATGTATAGCTTTAATCAATCAACATCAAAATGAAGGAATGAATGAATAATAAATGAATGAATGTACGTAAACTGAATGCAGGTAAAACAGCTAAGGATATTCACAAATTGGGAACTACAGAAAGTGTGTAACGCGCAACATACGTAACCAACATAACCGACATACATAGCCGACATAATGTAATGTAATGTAATGAAATGTAATATAATGTAAAATAATAAATACAGCAAATGAGTTATATTCCAACTGAATAGAACCGTAGGCCTTATTGGCTCAATGCCCCCTACTTTATAAATTATAGATTATACGGTTATATGCCATAGTGTTCGAAAATGCGTTGATTTCAACCGTCGCCGCACGAACCGCGGCAGCACTCTTCAGCGCGACCGGCAGCCACCTTGGATGCCGGTCAGGCTGAACAATCACCGAGCTTGACGTCACCGGGAAGCAGCCAACGACTCTTGCTACGACGAAGCCGGTAGTTCGGCCATTACGGTTTTGTATCATTACGGTAAACACGTGCAGTACTGACTCCAAGCTATGGCAAAATGTTAACAACCGTTTTTTGTAGGAAATTAAATTTCCTACTATTTATGTTATATGACATTTTTTTGATCAGATGCGTAGTTTTCGAGATATATCAAGATGTTTAAAATTTCCGAAGCCGCATCAACATTAGAAGCAAGAAGAAACACTGTCGCCCCTTTCTTTGACGTAACTCTGCACTATTCTAAGCTGTATTCACTATTCCCAGCTGTAAATGCCACTTCCAGCGCAGCTGTGCAGAAAAAGAACAAGAAGAAGAAGAAATATCTCGGAATATGTGCGTGACGCTCCTTTAGCGCCTTGCTCCTAATTGCCCGTTTATTACCCATCACCTACTTTATCGCCTACCCTACCCGACACCTGGTACAGCTTAACTCCAAATGTACCGTATGCCGCTTTACAAACTTTCCGCTTACAGCTGTTTCTGGCTGTTTTTCGTTGTTCTCTACCGTCCTTTTTCCCTATTCCTCCATTTATTTCTTTATTTATGTTTTTATTTCTCCACTATTTTCACCTTTTACATTCTGCTCAGGATCCACACCCATTCTTACTGTACACATCTGCTTCTACTTTTAAACTTTCAGTTTCTATGTGTTATGTTATCTTAATTCCAGATTCTCAGAACCCCCTTAATTTCAAGTACAATTCTTCTCCTTGATCACCCATTTTAGCCTCCCCATAACTTTAATTCTAAGATAACGAGCATTTATTCATCTACATCGCATCCGCACAAATTATATTTAATTACTTTTAGACTACGATTCCCGCGATCAACTCTACCCTCAATTTAAATTCAATTTAAAATCCAAATCCAGAACTCCTCCCGGGTCTCAAGTCTAACATCAACACAATTTCACAACCCTATATCATAAAGCTTAATTTGTCACTAATCTTAAATCGTGGAAACTTCTAGCTCTAACACATTTACTGTGGAAGACTACATCCCATCCTCCCCTGGAGGTGGGGGGTTACAGAATACGTCTCCAGCCTCCTTGGCTTGTCGTAAAAGGCGACTAAAAAGGAATCGCGCGCGAAGCCCCTTCAGATCGGCAGTATCGGACCCTTTGTACACGAACACGGTTCGTTCGCACCCCCTTTAGACGCCGACCGACGGCTGACCCATTGACCCAGTTTCGGCCGCTACCTCCGAGCGGGTGACGTAATCCGTTCATCACCCGTTAGTACGCGCCTTCCACCCGCCCAACGAGGCGCTTAAAACTGCTAGCTTTCGTGCCTAATCTAAAATTCAAATTTCGAAAACCCCATTTTAATACATGCTACATTTCCCGAACATCTACCTCTCTCTCCGACAATTAATCTTGAAAGCAATCTGCACCAACTTTCTTTCGCGAAAATTGTATTTAATTACCTTTAAAATTAATTTTCATGGCAAATTTAAAATTGAAGGTTTTGGTTCGTATGAATTCTTAATTATAATATTAATGTGGTTCTTCAAACACGACACATAAATTCTAGTTTTCTGTAAATTTTAGATTTTGATAAATTTTGAATTTTATTACATTTTAATTTCTTTACGTTTCATCAATTTAATTAAATTCAATTAAAATCGCATAAACATGACGCGCGATCCCCAATCAGTGACCTCTAATCTCGGACGCATTACGCTCGCGTCTCGGCTCTCTCCCGGATTCCGACCCGCGGCTTCTTCTTTGATCCCCTCTCTCGCGCTCGCTCTTCACAGCATCCCGAGCTCGATCTTTCCCTCTCACTGTACCTGCCGGGCAGTGGATCGAGACCGGCCGGCCTGAACCTTCCTCTCGCTGGCCGACTCTCGGCGAACCGCGACCCTTCTTACTCTTCCCCTTAGATTCTCTGATTGCATCCGCACTATACGTAGCGTTCCGCTTACGGTGCCCTTACACACTTGTAGTATAGAATTGAATGAACTGAATGGATGGATGAATGCATGTGAGAAACGACAGGAGCATACCGAGCGCTACCGCGTGCTCTCGCATGAGCATTCCTTCGTTCGAAAAATTTTTCTCGTCCTCTCCCACGCCCGGAATTCGCCCATCGACAGATTTAGCTCACCCAAATGTGTGTTGCGGTCGATGGTGTCCAGGCAACCCAAGACTTCCTTTCGCTCGCTATCATGCGTGCATTCCTCAGTGCGCGTAACCAATTCCAGGCCCGAAATCCGCCCATCGAGAGGCTTAGCTCGCCCAAATGTGTGTTGCGGCCTCTGGTGACCAAGCGGCTTAGCTCAATCCTACACATCTCCTGCGGAAACATACGGGTAGGGAAAAATGACTCTGCAAGGATAATGCACAGTTCCGGCGGTGTGTACGCACAGCGGCTGTAGAGTGTCCACCAACGCACTCTATACCTTCTGTGGCTAAATGAAATCACCGTCGGTCAAAATAGCCTGCGTTATAAGCGGAGGTACGCTGGGGCTTACCCGTGACGTTCTTGGACGACTGAACGCCGTTAGGTCGTCCAACTCGGTCGATGTGTAAGCAACATCGTGGCTACACAGAATGCTCTCCATTAAAGCCCTCTGGGGTTGCCGGAGATATCTGTGGCCGATACGGAGCAAGTTTTTAGTGGGTATTGGGGTACTGTAACGATCCAACTCAGGGAAACTTGTTTTGATATGTACCTTTGAGTCCCACACTGCCCGAGACCCCTCCTAACCCGACGGGTTCCTCCCTTACGTAAATGTATTTTCTTGCTGTCAAAATATAAAAAAGAAACAAAAAAAAGGTTAGGTTAGGTTAGGTTAGGTTAGGTTAGGTTAGGTTAGGTTAGGTTAGGTTAGGTTAGGTTAGGTTAGGTTAGGTACCCCCAGTTCTTGGGCCAGGTGGTGAACACGTTGTTTCCTCGTGACGACGGTAGCCACCCCTGGCCCCCGCCGGCCCAAGTGGAATGGACCGACGACATGGGGGTCACAGAGGGGGAGCTGGCCGAGGCCGTTAGGCTCATGGGGGCTCGGAACACCCTCCGGGCCCCGACGGCGTCTCCGGCCGGGCCTGGGTATTGGCCCTGCGCGTCCTTGGACCGAGATCGAGACGCCTCTTCAGCGCCTGTCTTAAGGAGGGTGTATTTCCCTCCGCATGGAAGGTTGGACGACTGGTCCTGCTAAGAAAGGAAGGACGGCCCGCGGAGAGTCCCTCCGCGTATCGGCCCATACTTTTGCTCGACGAGGTCGGGAAGCTTTTAGAAAGCGTTATAGCTGACCGCCTCGAAGAGCATCTATCCCGGGTAGGCCCTGATCTGGCCGGGTCGCAGTACGGTTTTAGACGGGGGCGCAGCACCATCGATGCGATCGACTCGCTGCGCTCCTAATGCGACTCGGCTACGTCCCGGGGCGGGGTGGTGTTGGGCGTTTCACTCGACATAGCGAACACCTTTAACACCCTGCCCCATGAGGTGATAATGGGGGCACTCGGTGAAGATGAAGTGCCCCCAGTACTGAGAAGGATGATCGGGGACTACCTACGGGATAGATTCATCGGGTATGTGGGCCGGGACGGACGTATCTATCGGAGGGACGTCGATGAGGGTGTACCCCAGGGGTCCCGTTTGGGGCCCCCATTGTGGAATGTGGGGTACAACCCAGCTTTGCGGGTCGTGGTCCAGGACGGTGTAAGCATTACGTGTTTTGGAGACGACACACACATGTTTGCCACCGGCCGGGACTGGGGTAGGACCAGTCGTCTAGCGGAGGTTGGCGTGGCTGCCGTCGCAGCGGCGATCCGGAGGCTGGGGCTACGGATAGCGCCCCACAAAACCGAGGCAATGTGGTTTTACTCGCCTCGGCGTGGGGTTGCACCGCCGCCCCAGTCTTGGATCCGGGTAGGTGACACCAGGGTCCAGGTGGGTGAGGGGTTCAAGTATCTTGGCCTCCACCTGGACAGCCACTGGCACTTCGAAAGGCATTTCGACCGTCAAATTGCTGCTCAATTCTAAACTGATCAGACGATTCACGTGCTCAAATTTATAGTGTGACTTCAAATAAATCAATTTGCAAAGCCATCCTGCAAGAGCCATACTTTCCGGCGCAATCCATCCGGGATTTCCACCAATCCCGAACACTGTAGAGGTTTCCCTTCTCGATCCTGTATTCCGGGTTGTCGTCAGGGTGCTCTTCAGCCTCCTGGTACTTTTTGTTGTACCAATTGCCTTGCGTTGGTGGTTGCACGCCGCAAACCGGTTGTGGCCGCCGTGAAAGCGCATCGGCGACTGTGTTTTCTGGACCTCGTCGGTAACGGATTCCGAAGTCCCATTGGCCGAGTTCCAACGCCCATCGAGCGAGTCGACCTGACGGGCTATCAATTTTCTCCAGCCATTTGAGAGATTGGTGGTCGGTGACCACGATGAAATAGTATCCCTCTAGGTAATGGCGGATCTTCCAGATGCCCCATTTTACTGCGAGGCACTCGAGTTCGGTGGCCGAGTAATTTTTCTAGGCATTGTTCAGTGTCCGGCTGGCGTAGGCGATGACCCGTTCGCCCTGGTCGTCTTCTTGCGTCAGCACGGCTCCCAGGCCTTCCGTGCTCGCGTCTGTCTGGAGTACGAACGTTTTGTTCCAGTCCGGCATCGCCAGGACTGGTGAGTCGACGAGTCGTTTCTTTAGCTCGTCGAATGCTCGCTGTTGTTTTTCGCCCCATGACCAACGCACGTCTTTGCGGAGGAGGGACGTCAGCGGGGCCGCCTCTTTTGAGACTTCCGGTACAAAACGTCTGTACCAGGATAGGAGGCCTAGAAATCTCCTCAGGTCTTTGATATTTGCTGGCGGCGGTAGTTCAGCAACGGCGGATACTTTTTCTCGGTCGGTTCGCAGGCCTTCGTTGTCCACGATGTGTCCAAGATATTTTAGACTGTTTCGTGCAATGTGGCACTTTTCCCAATTCGGGCGTAGTTTCGCCGCCCGAAGTCGCCGGAAAACCTCGGTCAGGACCCGTAGGTGTTCCTCGAACGTGGAAGTGACTACGACGATGTCGTCTAAGTAAGCGAAGGCGTGCGGCGCCAGTTCTGGTCGAATTACTCGGTCCAGGAGTCTTTGGAACGTTGACGGTGCCGAGTGAAGTCCGAATGGCATGACGACGAATTCCATCAGTCGTCGCCCTGGTACGGTGAATGCGGTTAGCGGCCGGCTTTCTGGTGACAACGGAACTTGCCAATAACCGTTTTTCAGGTCGATCGTGGAGAGGTATCTTACTCCACGTAATTTATCCAGTGTCACGTTGACGTGCGGCAGTGGATACGCGTCTTTACGCGTGACCTGGTTCAGTTTCCGGAAGTCCACGCAGAAACGATATTTCCCGTCTTTTTTCTTCACCATGACGATGGATGAACTCCATGGGCTGCTGGATGGTTGAATTACTCCGTCTTCAAGCATCTTTTCGATTTCCTCGTCGATCAGTTTCTGCATGGCCGGGTTGCGTGGTCGGTACCGCTGCTTTATCGGTGTTGTTTCCTCGAGCCGGATCTCGTGCTCGATTAACGGGGTGAGCCATCGTATCCCCTCGAACGCTCTTTTTTCGCGCCCCAGGAATTGGTCTAGCTGCTTCTGGTCGGCTGGAGTGAGCTGTGCTAGGTTAATTGGCGCTTTTACCGTGCACTGGACAGGTAGACTTGTCGGCTGGTTCTGGTGGTCTGTCCTGTCCACGCGTTGTTCTCCTAGCCATACTTGCAGGCCCATCCTGCGTAATAGGTCCATGCCGATTAGCATAGGGTAGGCTAAATTTGGCATAACGTAAAATTTATGTTTTCTATGCATGCCATTGTAAAGTTCCTGCCCCCTATAGCTGGCATAGATTTTCATCTCCTGACCATTGGCTTAGGAGGAGGATAACTGGTGGTCTTCTTTCTCCCATTCGGCCTGTTTACAAGCCTCGGCCGTCTCGTCGCTAATGTGCGACGCGGCGGCCCCTGTGTCGAGTAAAGCTTCTACGTTACTTTTGCCTACTCGGACGGTGATAATTATCCGGTCGTTTGCAACCGCCGTTGGCCGTTGATCCTCGGTGATCTTGCAGTGGATGGTGTTCTGGTCCTCATATGGCTGGCTCTTCTTTCCTTCCGGTTTCTTCTTCTTTTTCTTCTTTCGGCGTGTGATGTAATCACGCGGGTCGGGTTCTTCTGGGCTGGTCAGCCGGTTTACTGGGGCCGGGGTTTTCCGGCCCCTCTGGCGTTTCCCTGCCTCGGACAAAGGCAGGTTCGCGTCATTTTGATCTACTTTGCCGCAGTAGGAGCAGAATCGGACAGCCGAGTTCGGGCATTTGAATGCCCTGATTGCCCACAACGCCAGCAGTGCGTTTCTCGGCTATAATTGGCCGCAATTTTGCTGCCGCGGGGTTGGTTGGAAGGTCCCGCGGCTGGTTCGCTTGATCTTGCAGCGCGTCTCTCTTCGGCCTTTGGTGTGCTGGCTCATTGTGTGGCGATGAGCTCGGCCACATTTTCTGCTCGGGTTATCAGATAACTGATATCTTTGAGCTCAAATCGGTTGATGTAGGGCTGCAATTCTGGCTTTAGATTAAAGAAGATGGCATCGAGGAGTTCCTCCTCGGTGTACTCTCCTCTGCGGCGCATTAACGTCGTTATTTCGTTAATGTAGGTCCTTATCGGTTCATCTGGACCTTGTTTGCGGGCGGCGATTTGCTGGTCCAATCGCCTCTTTTCTCCGGCTGGTACGGAGAATTTTCGTAGCTATTCCTGGAGTTCCGGCCACGAACAAACTTTGTTCACTGTATTCCTGTACCATATTTGGGCTTTCTCTCGTAACAATTGGGTGAAGCCGGTACGTATCTGGTGGTCGGTAAGGCCGTACGCAGCTTGTAGTTCTTCCAACTGCTCCAGGAACGGGTACAGGTCTCGTCCGTCAAGCTGGCAGTTCCATTTTCTCATTATCTCCATCGTTTTTGACCGGTCTTCGTGGTGTCGGGAGGCTGGTTCTGGTGGAGGGGATGGCCCTGCTGGAGACGCCGTCATCTCGGCGTTCGTGTTTTCCCCGCGGTTCGGTGTTGATGTGGCCGCGGTTTGACGGCTTCCGAGGTGTGTGTTCGGAGCCACTCACGGGCCATCTCCGCGTGGAATTCTTCATAGTCTCGGGTACGGTCGAGTTCTTCCTTATATCCCGGCTCATCATTCGGTTTGTCTGGAAACTCGTCCTGGTGTTCTCGGACGTAGTCTGCCAGACGCGTCCGGAGCTGGACCCATGTTCCCAGGGTTGGCTGCTGTAGTCTGCGTAGCTCGCTGACTACCTGGTCCTTCTTTAGGCGATACACCCAGGCGACGCCTGCCATGTCGGTTTGCTTCCTCGGAATCGATTCGGCCAACTGTTAACAGCCACTGGATCTGGCTGGATTGACTGTTTGCAGTTGCCTTGTCGAATTAGTCGGCAAATTCGGGAAGGTAGGCCGTCCGTGGTATATCCCTCTGGTCTGGTCTTTTTCAGCTCCGTCTTCTAGCTGGATTCGTTTTCGGCTGGTGTTCTCGTTCTGGATTCTCGTTCTGGATTCTCGTTGCTTCGCTGTGTGTTCGCTTGGATTGCTCGGTAGCTTCTGTTCTGATATCCGTTTGCTCGTTCCTTGTATACTAAGTCTCAATTCTAGTGGCTCCACCGTCCTGATTCCGAACTGTTCGGGCGCCATGTAACGGGGTGGTACGGTTCATAACGTGCGCACGGCGTTGCGCACGGCGTTGCGCACCGCGGTCGGTTTCCCCGTGCCAGGGTTCGCAAGGGAACAGGTCGGTAAATAATGAGGCGGTGATATGTTACAAAAATATAAATTTATTCAAAGAATACTGAAGCTACTGGTGGACTACGTGGATACAGGGCGGCGGTCCTAGCCCCGCCGCGCTGGAAGCCGGGCGGTGGTCTCCGGCCTCGGATACTACAATCAAAATATCGTCTGGTGATTAGACGCGTGGAGCTATATTACTTAAGACTAGAGTACAGGTCTTACGTACTACGGTCGGAACCCGGTCCGTCACAGAAATTACGCGGAACTAATGCCTAACGCTCTTACAAACTACTGCGGTCGCTACCGCCTTACAAGCTAAATGAGTACGGACGCACGCTGGTGTACGCGGAGCGCGGGCGCAAGCGGAGCGCGAACGCGAACAATCTAGCGAAGGCGCCGAGGCACTATCGAGTGCCGAGGAAGTCAGGAAGAGGTAAGACCCGATTGGGCCGACGGTATTGTATTCAATCGCGCTGCGGTGTTTCGCGCTGCGGTGGAGTTGTTGCCCGTTTGCCTCACGCGGCTCGTCTTCTCGTACGCCGAGGTAGAACCGAGAAGCGAACGAGACGACGACCAATCCTGGCCAGCCTGGGTAGCGCCGCGAAGCTGGACGGAATCGGCTGCCAAAGGCAGAATACGGTGCCGTGTAGGCTAGCGTTCGGAATCCCCGCGGAAGCACCAGCAGAGATTATGAACGCGCACTAGCTTGGTCAC
Organism: Osmia bicornis bicornis; assembly: GCF_907164935.1. Classification (NCBI taxonomy): domain Eukaryota; kingdom Metazoa; phylum Arthropoda; class Insecta; order Hymenoptera; family Megachilidae; genus Osmia; species Osmia bicornis. The sequence continues at coordinate 5,005 of NW_025791441.1, read as the reverse complement.
CCCGGGTCAACCACGGGTCTGACGAGGTTAGGCGCCTACGGCCGCTGGACCTACAGGAGCTGCCAGGTCGTAGCGTAGTGCAATGCTACGGCCCGTTGGCCAGAGATCTCTTCGCCAGGAAACCCATGGCGTCGAGAGCTCTGGTGCTCCTGTCTGGACCTCCTAGGAGGTCCCCTCGGGGCCGAAGCCCCGAGGCAACTCATCGATCATCGCATCGATCGGTCCTACTTATAGTCTAATCGCACGGGAGTGGTGATGCCGCCGCGGTGGGCGCCCGCGATGGTGGCCCCTTTCTTTGAGGAAACTCTGCACTATTCTAAGCTGTATTCACTATTCCGAGCTGTAAATGCCACTTCCAGCGCAGCTGTGAAGAAGAAGAACAACAAGAAGGAGGAATATCTCGGAATACAGTATAAACTCATCATTTTCGTGAAATGATACCAAACACGATATAATTCGGACCATATTCACTTGAAACAACTTATTATGTATCATTATCATTTCTATTAAATTAGTAAAAAGTTTTATCTCAAGTATATGTTCAATCAGCTACGGTATCACAATAACCGGTTTTTATTAGATTATATAAATATTTGCATTTCATTATAAAATGATAGTTTCATTTTATTGGTAGTCTTATTAATAAAATGAAACTATCATTTTCACCAAGTAAATATGGTCCGAATTATATCGTGTTTGGTATCATTTTAATGAGAAAAATGTCAGAAATATCATGGAAAAAGTTTTATAAAAAAAAAATGAAAAATAACAAAGTTCAGTTGCCTCATCGACATAGAACAGTTTGTTTTCGCTCCGTCCTCATTTTCACTCGCTGTCCTTTTCTACGTTCGAAGCAGTCGGCAAATATCAAACAATGGTGGAACTACATGTTATAAGCAAAAGTCCGGTCCCGAGCGTTTTGCTTATAACGAGTCTATACTGTATGTGCGTGACGCCCCTTTCCTTGAGGTAAATCTGCAAATATCTCGGAAACGTTGCGAGCTATGTTAGAAGGTTAAGAGAACTTTTTTGTAGGAAATTAAATTTCCTACTATCTATGTTGTATGACATTTTTTGATCAGATGCGTAGTTTTCGAGATATATCGAGATATTTAAAAGTTCCGAAGCCGCACCAACATTATAAGGATGAAGAGACACTATGGCCCCTTTCTTTGAGGTAACTCTGCACTATTCTGAGCTGTATTCACTATTCCCAGCTGTAAATGCCACTTCCAGCGCAGCTGTGCAGAAGAAGAACAAGAAGATTTTTATGTAACATTTTGACATAGTTCGCACCAGTTCGCAGATATTTACAGATTTACCTCAAGGAATGGGGCGTCACGCACATATTCCGAGATATTTCTTCGTCTTCTTGTTCTTCTTCTGCACAGCTGCGCTGGAAGTGGGATTTGCAGCTGGGAATAGTGAAACCAGCTTAGAATAGTGCAGAGTTACCTCAAAGAAAGGGGCCGCAGTGTTTCTTCATCCTTATAATGTTGGTGCGGCTACGGAACTTTTAAATATCTCGACATATCTCGCAAACTATGCATCTGATCAAAAAATGTCATAGAACGTAAATAGTAGGAAATTTAATTTCCTACAAAAAAGGTCTGTTACAATTTTGCCATAGCTAGTACCGTTTCCGAGATATTTGCATATTTACCACAAGGAAAGGGGCGTCACGCACATATTCCAAGATATTTCTTCTTCTTCTTGTTCTTCTTCTGCACAGCTGCGCTGGAAGTGGCAACCAGTTGCCTGGTTGTTGAAAAGTCCCTGTACGAGAGTGCATACAAGCCTGTTTATTTACGGCCGGATTTGCGCGCGTGGCGGAAACTTGGATGCTTGCGAGGCGTGCTTTGATTTATTCTTATACATCTTTCGGTGTAAATCTTTATTCCTTTTGCATTTGTATGGACGCAATCGCTTACAATTTACAATTTGCAATTTACAATTTGCAATCTATGTGTTCAAAAGTGTCCGAGATTGTAAGGCTGTCTTGAGCTTGCGATTGTGAACCGGTTCGGAATGTAGGATCGGCAGTGAGACGGCAATTGAAAATGAATGCACTTGAGATTGCACAAAACAAACAATGTATATTTACAGGCACAAATACACTATGTACAGTATTTACAATAAATTGTGCGTTGCACGAATTTATGATGATCGTAGATCGTGAAGATTCACCCGCGTCGCGGAGAATTTGCGATTGAGATTGCGTTGTATTGCGTTGGTACAACACGTGGTCACCACGAAATTCTACTAATTTCGTGGATTTGCAGGAACTAGATTAACCGCGAGTTCGCGTTGGCCGTCGCCACAGAATTCGCGTTGCGATGCTGAGTTCTTTAGAATCGAAATTCGTTAATTGCACTAGAAATTTTTGGAATCAGTACTGCACGTGTTTACCGTAACGATACAAAACCGTAATGGCCGAATCACCGGCTTCGTCGTAGCAAGAGCCGTTGGCTTCTTCCCGGTGACGTCAAGCTCGGTGATTGGTCAGCCTGACCGGTATCCAAGGTGGCTGCCGGTCGCGCTTGTAACGACCCAGAGTGAGTACGTCACTGCACCGACTTGTAGGGAGAGCGGTTCCCTTAGAAGGCGACTCGTATTCTATGTGTTAGGGATTATAGGTTCGTGTGGTGTGCGGTTAAGGAGTGAAATCCAAACACTAATGTGCTAGAAGCTAATGGAAATTGTTTATTCAAGAAAACTAAGGTAAGTGAAAATTAATTGAAATGTAACATAAAACAACATCGCTAGTTTCACAATAAGTGCGGCTAGAAATTGGAATACAATAAAAATTATAATTAATTCGCCCTAGATTGGGAATACAATAGGAAATATGTAATTAGTAATTAATATATGTAAATAGAAATTAATGATTAATTATTAGTAAGAAATTGTAATAATTATTGATAGTAATCGATAGCGCTAACGCGAATGCGGCGTGGTCTTCTGTAACAGTCAATACTCTGTTTGATTTTCAATAATGATTATGGAAACTAAATTCCAGAGGTTTGTGCTAGACTACTAGAATCCAGTTAACCTTTCCTATGGGTCGCAATCGGTTTCTGGTTATACCAGAGCTGTGTTAATCGCAGGCCGTTCAAGGAGCTCCGCTCCTCGCTAGCTCTTTACACTTAAATGTTGGCTTAGCGTAACACCTGTGTAACACGTTGCGAACCGTGGATAGGAGGTCCACTGATCTGCAGTACTGCACGCCACCAGTGGAAGAGTAGGAAATAGCTGTAACTCGCGCTCTATCGCTGCCTAAACAGTTCAGCGCAAGCTTTTCTCTACTGTTCAGAGTATTGTCTGCTTCAGACCGAGGCCTGAGAAGATCTGCCCAGAAATTGTGCGGAACGCCTCTATTTATACTCAGATCTTGCTGAGTCGGCACTTTTTTCCGCATAGAGTTCTTGGGGTAGCTGGGTTTTCCCCATCATGTGGTGGTCCAGCATCCCCACTCTAGAATTCTACCCCACTATGTGTTCACTGGGGTTGCGCTGGCGCGTGCGCGGTCAGACGTCGATAATTTATCGGTAAACTGTTTTACCGTCTGACTTATCGACTAAACTTTTATCGATGAATTTAACAGACTCGGTTATCGACGAAAATGAACATGTTTATTACAAAAATTTTATACATTAATTAATAATAAAAATAAAATAAAACACTTTGTATGAAATATAAAAATTAATTATAATAAAGAAAATGAAATTAAAAGGTACTATGTTTGGTTATTGGGTCGTTACACGCTGAAGAGTGCTGCCGCGGTTCGTGCGGCGACGGTTGAAATCAACGCATTTTCGAACACTATGACTTATAACCGTATAATCTATAATTTATAAAGTAGGGGGGATTGAGCCAATAAGGCCTACGGTTCTATTCAGTTGGAATATAACTCATTTGCTGTATTTATTATTTTACATTATATTACATTTCATTACATTACATTACATTATGTCGGCTATGTATGTCGATTATGTTGGTTACGTATGTTGCGCGTTACACACTTTCTGTAGTTCCCAACTTGTGAATATCCTTAGCTGTTTTACCTGCATTCAGTTTACGTACATTCATTCATTTATTATTCATTCATTCCTTCATTTTGGTGTTGATTGATTAAAGCTATACATTGATCTGATTCGATTTTTCTGCTAGTTACCTGTTACCATGATTTATTCTAGTTTCGTTGATTTATTATTTTACTTTACTAACTAATATTATTTGACCGAGAGTTGTTTTTATTGCACTCACGGGACTTTCCTGACCGCATGCGTTGTTGACGTTGTTTGACTTTACTGGTTGATTTTGTCTAAGTTAAATGTTTTATTCTATTTATTTATTCGGCCCTTCGTTCTGTGGCGATTCCTAATTCCGTTGATTCTGTTGTTCTGTTGCTCTGTTGTTTTGTATAATCTGTTTTCTGCGGCGCGATATGTAGTAATACAGTGTGTCCTGCAATCTGCGCAATCTGTGGATCTTATTCGGGTTGATTCATTTGATTTCATTTTATTTTTCCTTATTGTTTGTAATTTGTAATTTATATGTAATTTATATTTATTTCATTCCACCCTATTACAAATGTATGATTCATATTTATATATAATAAATAACCGTAGTATTGATTTTACTAACTGATTTATCCTCCATCTTGATCTGTCTGGAAGCTTGATTTGATGTTCGTGTGCTTTATACCTTCGTGAAAGTACTGTATATCAGACTTATCTTTGATGATAAGTTTGATGGTAAGTATGAATTCCTAGGATTGCGCGGCTGCACGATGGATGGTTTTGCAGTCGATAACTGTGTGTACCGGGTAACTGGCGCGCGGTAGGTAATTGCTGCGCGGCAGATAATTGGTCTGTGGATAACCGTTACGGAACCGTTACGGAGCGAGCGGCCGAGTATTATGTGGTGGATAGAATATTTGCGGTTGGTAATATCTCTGGTGCTGCGGTTGGTTACCGACTAGGGATAGCTTTACGGCTTATCT
>NW_025791440.1:0-34346 GCF_907164935.1 Osmia bicornis bicornis | reverse complement strand
TTATCCTTATACATCTTTCGGTGTCAATTTTTATTCCTTTTGCATTTGTATGGACGCAATCGCTTACAATTTACAATTTGCAATTTACAATTTGCAATCTATGTGTTCAAAAGTGTTCGAGATTGTAAGGATGTCTTGAGCTTGCGATTGTGTACAGGTTCGGAATGTAGGATCGGCAGTGAGACGGCAATTGAAAATGAATGCACTTGAGATTGCACAAAACAAACAATGTATATTTACAGGCATGTAACGACCCGATAATCAAGAACAATATCTTTTTCATTTTATTTTCTTTATTGTAATTAATTTTTATATTTCATACAGAGTATTTTATTTAATTTTTATTGTTAATACTTCGCTTAATTTTTATAATAATTTTTGTAATAAACATTTTCATTTTCATCGATAACCGAGTTTGTTAAATTCGTCGATAAAAGTTTGGTCGATAAGTCAGACGGTAAAACAGTTTTCCGATAAATTATCGACGTTTGACCACGCACGCGCCAATGCAACCCCAGTGAACACATAGTGGGGTAGAATTCTAGAGTGGGGATGCTGGACCACCACGTGATGGGAAAAACCCAGCTACCCCAAGAACTCTATGCGGAAAAAAAGTGCCGACTCAGCAAAATCTGAGTATAAATAGAGGCGTTCCGCACAGTTTCGAGGCAGATCTTCTCAGGCCTCGGTCTGAAACAGACAATACTCTGATCAGTAGAGAAAAGCTTGCGCTGAACTGTTTAGGCAGCGATAGAGCGCGAGTTACAACTATTTCCTACTCTTCCACTGGTGGCGTGCAGTACTACAGATCAGTGGACCTCCTATCCACGGTACGCACCGTGTTACACAGGTGTTACGCTAAGCCAACATTTAAGTGTAAAGAGCTAGCGAGGAGCGGAGCTCCTTGAACGGCCTGCGATTAACACAGCTCTGGTATAACCAGAAACCGATTGCGACCCATAGGAAAGGTTATCTCGACTCCAAAAGTTTTGCACAAACCTCTGGAGTTTAGTTTCTATAATCATTATTGAAAATTAAACAGAGTATTGACTGTACATGAAGACTAAGCCACATTCGCGTCAGCGCTATCGATAATTGTTAATTACTAATAACTAATTACTAATTTCTATTACTAATTACATATTTCTTACTGTATTCCTAATTTAGGGCGAACTAATTATAATTTTTATTGTATTCCTAATTCTAGCCGCATTTATTGTGATACTAGCGATTTTGTTTTACATTATATTTCAATTCATTTACCTTTTATTTTTGAATAAACAATTTTCATTAGTTTCTAGCTCATTAGTGTTTGGATTTCACTCCTTAACCGCAAACCACACGAACCTATAATCCCTATAACACAGAATACGAGTCGCCTTCTAAGGGAACCGCTCTCCCTACAAGTCGGTGCAGTGACGTACTCACTCTGGGTCGTTACAGGCACAAATACACTATGTACAGTATTTACAATAAATTGTGCGTTGCTCGAATTTATGATGATCGTAGATCGTGAAGATTCACCCGCGTCGCGGAGGATTTGCGTTTGAGATTGCGCTGTATTAAAACCACGTGTTGGTTCAACACGTGGTCACCACGAAATTCTACTAATTTCGTGGATTTGCACGAACTAGATTAACCGCGAGTTCGCGTTGGCCGTCGGCACAGAATTCGCGTTGCGATGCTGAGTTCTTTAGAATCGAAATTCGTTAATTGCACTAGAAATTTTTGGAATCAGTACTGCACGTGTTTACCGTAACGATACAAGACCGTAATGGCCGAACCACCGGCTTCGTCGTAGCAAGAGCCGTTGGCTTCTTCCCGGTGACGTCAAGCTCGGTGATTGGTCAGCCTGACCGGCATCCAAGGTCGCTGCCGGTCGCGCTGAAGAGTGCTGCCGCGGTTCGTGCGGCGACGGTTGAAATCAACGCATTTTCGAACACTATGGCTTATAACCGTATAATCTATAATTTATAAAACAGGGGGATTGAGCCAATAAGGCCTACGGTTATATTTAGTTGGAATATAACTCATTTGCTGTATTTATTATTTTACATTATATTACATTTCATTACATTACATTACATTATGTCGGCTATGTATGTCGGTTATGTTGGTTACGTATGTTGCGCGTTACACACTTTCTGTAGTTCCAATTTGTGAATATCCTTAGCTGTTTTACCTGCATTCAGTTTACGTACATTCATTCATTTATTATTCAGTCATTCCTTCATTTTGATGTTGATTGATTAAAGCTATGCATTGATCTGATTCGATTTTTCTTGATTTATTGATTCATTTCTGCTTCATATTTCATTTCTGCTAGTTGCCTGTTACCATGATTTATTCTAGTTTCATTGATTTATTATTTTATTTTACTAACTAATATTATTTGACCGAGAGTTGTTTTTATTGGGCTCACGGGACTGTCCTGATCACATGCGTTGTTGACGTTGTTTGACTTTACTGGTTGATTTTGTCTAAGTTAAATGTTTTATTCTATTTATTTATTCGGCCCTTCGTTCTGTGGCGACTCCTGATTCCGTTGATTCTGTTGTTCTGTTGTTCTGTTGTTTTGTATAATCTGTTTTCTGCGGCGCGATAAATAGTAATACAGTGTGTCCAGCAATCTGCGCAATCTGTGGATCTTATTCGGGTTCATTCATTTGATTTCATTTTATTTTTCCTTATTGTTTGTAATTTGTAATTTATATGTAATTTATATTTATTTCATTCCACCCTATTACAAACGTATGATTCATATTTATATATAATAAATAACCGTAGTATTGATTTTACTAACTGATTTATCCTCCATCTTGATCTGTCTGGAAGCTTGATTTTCTTCTTATTTTAGACCTTGGATTGTGTCCAGTTATTCAGCTATATTAGTTAGCTATGTTAGGCTATACTTAACCAGTATTCTGTATTAAATTGTATTGTATTGCATTATTATTATATAACTTCCTAACTTTCTATTCCATTATATTATTATAATTGAGTATGTAAATGTACAGAGTAATTAACAATGGCATATGGCATATCGAATTGCATTGAATTAAATTACTTGATACAGATTATTAATATGTGTCTGCTTTATTTTACCTGCTGTGATTATAGCTGTGGTTATATCTGTGATGATTATATATGCAATTATATTTGCGGTTATATTTATTTGACTGAGTTTAATGAGTCTTGTATTATGGAATTTAGAAGAGTCTATCTGGATTGGATGGATTAATGAGTTTATATCATATGCGTATATTGCGTTTATAATCCCTTTGCATATTTTAAGGGTGGGTTTGATTCTGATTCTGGTTTCTTGTTTCTTAGTTCTTAGCTCCTTAGTTCCTCTTGTAATATCATGCATTGTTTCTAAGCTTTCGGGGGTTGTTTGGGCTCTCAGGTATTGTCAATTAATTGTAGACTATAAGAGATATCCTTTAGCAATTTAGATATGAATGACGTGTAACGACATTGGTTTATTGGTTTATTGGTTTATTGTTCGCCGTTCACTATTCACTATCCTTATTCTTTTCTTATTTTTATTCTTGGTCACTTGACATGTTTCAGTGACTTCTTCTTCAATTGAGTGTTACGTTTTACGTTCCATGTTCCTATAATATTGTTCACTGCTCTTTTGTAGCTCTTCGTACCCCCCCGCAGGGTAATGTTTTGCATACTATGTTTAATTCAATTCTAGTGCAGCTGTGACATTTGTGAATCTGTGTATTTAGAATACTTACGGTACTTTATGCAATCTTTTGTACATTAATTACCCTTTCTTAATTACAATTCTGATTCTGACTTTGATTCTGATTTGGAAAGTGTTAGTTCAGTATTGGTTAATACGGCTGGTGCTCAGGGAGGCATACGCTGCGGTAGTCCGTCCTGTATGATACAATGTCTTTATGGTTTTCTATACATACATATATGCGTTATGGTTCCTTAAATTCTTTGAATTTCTTCACCGTGGATCTCATATAACTTTCTTATAGGAGTGTCTGGCTTGGTTTAGCACCTATATGCCTTTTCTATTAACTGGTATTAAAGGGGGTTTAATGGAACTGCATCATTTAAACTGACTATGGTATGAGGAGTTTAATTAATTATCTAGATCGGTATACTTATTAAATTGATTATATTTGGAGTGTTTTCGTTACATATTATATATACACATATGTTCATAGTAATTTTGATCTATTGTAGTGTAGTTTAGTTTTCTTGTACCTTTATATTATGATTTAGTAGTAATATGGTTGTATGTGGGGTTTATTATTGATTGTTTATTATTGATTAGTTTTCACCACGCGCTGTATTGCATCGACTTACCTGTATCAGTATTAATATTAATACCATACTTATCGGAGCGGTATTATAATCCAGTAACAATCTAATCTACTCAATTTATAACTATTTGAATTGTTTGATCTGCCTTATGGTTTATGCCGATTTAGGTCTCATGTGCTCCCCATATTATATCAGATGGGTGTCCTCTTCTCCTGTTATCCGTTAATTACACTCTACCTCCACTTCCATTGGCTGGCGTTAGGGCTTCCTGCAAATAGACTAGGATTATGTTACATTTTACGTTTAATACTATGGTTAATTTATGATGTTAACAGTTCTGTCTCTTCCTATTATTCTCATTATGAGGTATATGTTGCTACTTATCTTTATTGATGATTTGCTCGCAATAATTTCTAATTGTTTTTTATTGCCTTCATTTGATCATTGATTGTACTCCATCATGTTCGCTTGCCAACCACGTTGAGGTTGTGGTCGCGTAAATGTTCCTGCAAGTAAATTTAAGTAACCTAATAGTTTCAATGAATGGTTTCAATTATTAGTATTACATTACGGTCACCTATTTATTTTCTTCCCAGCTTACTTTCTGGTTATACCCTATATTCTATATTTTATACTGTACCTTATTTACCTTTATCTCTGATAATAATTAGTAGCATTCTATGTTATGTTATGTTTGCTTCTCTTCTCTCATGGCTGGCTTGCTATTTACTATCTGTCTGGCGACTTTATTTTACATTACGGTTCACATCCTTGGTTTATTTCATCTCAAATTTATGGTTTATCTTGAGTTTAATTTTATGTGATTATATTGTGCGCTAGTGTTGAATATTAAATATTCCTCTTCTGCTATTTGGCTGCTTTTGCGGGCGGCCGCAATAACGCGAAATGCGTTGAAGTGCCGAAGCATCGTTGTGGCTATATGCTGGTATTCCTTTATGAATTCTAACGAGTGAAGAGGTGCCGGCGGCCGACGTTAGGGGAGAGGTTTTAGTGGGTAGTATGTCTAGCCTCGGGAGGGCCCACTCTGGGCTGCCCGTCTAGGTTGCCCCTTCAGGGCTGTGGCCTACTCATGGGCTAAACTCAACCCTTAAGTGTTGGGTTGCCAGGTTGCCCCTTTCTGGCCTTCACCTCACGGGGGCCAGGCTGCCCCTTCAGGGCGGACATGATTCCCACACTGCCCGGGTCCCCTCTATCCGAATAGACGAAAAGGGGAACCAACCCGCGCGTGCGCAAACGCATTTCCTCTTCCAACTGAACCAAAAAAAAAAAAAAAAGTTTCAGGGTGACCCACCGACCTGGCCAAGTGTACTGGCTGGGCGGGTAGGTGATACCTCGACGTGGCGCGTCCCCAGGTGGCGGATAGGGGAATGCTCGCCATGCACTTTTCGGAGTGCATGGAGGGTAGGAGTGAAATAAGATAGCTCCCGCGGACCAAACACCAAGGGAAGGAAAACCCATCAAAACCTCCCCTGTGACTGGGGGACAGAATACAGACACGGTAACCCCTGCCTGTCGTACAAGGCGACTGAATGGGGGGCGTTTGCTGCTGTCGAAGTAGCATCGCAGATGACCCGGGGCGATGCCGGTGGGATCTACGGATCCTGGCAGGGCCTCCCTTGCCGGTAAGGCCTGGGTCGGGGAGGCGACAAGGTGGCTGCAGCGTCGTTCAGTTCACCATGGGCCAGGCTGCATGGCGGTCGGGTGCGGGTAGCGAACCCGGAGTGCCCAAGTAATTACACCGTAACCCAGTGGTCACGTTTCGCTGGAACGGGGGGCTTGCCTTCATTGGCCGGCCCGCGAGGATGATTACCGCTATAAAAAATCTCTAGCCCCAAGCTGCGGTACGCGGTGATGAGGGCGACCTTGGAGTCAGCGCCAGGGGTGGCTGATGGTTGCATCAGTCTCTAGCGGCCAACGCCGGGGTATCTGGCGACCCCCCGAGTGTACTAGCCTTACCCGGGTAAGGCTGCTCTGCCCGGGTGGACCCACAGACCGATCCACTCGTGGGAACATTATGGATGACTTGAAACTAAAAACGCCAACAACAACAACAAACACTGGACGGGACGTACCGACGACGACTGCGGCTGTTCAACTGGACGCGAGACGGGAAACGGGCGCGGAGGATATGGCGCAGCCCAGCACTAGCAGGGTAACGGATGCGCGCCGCCTATCCGTCCGATTAACTAGGGCGGATGTGGAGTGGCCTCCCCTGAGGCCGGTACGAGGAGGGGCCGGAGTTTCCCCGGCGGCCTCTGATGCCCCCGCATCCAGAGAGAGTGAGGTGGACTTGGACTCGGACGAGTCACTCTCCTCGGCAGTATCTCTGGAGGCACGGCGCACGAGCAAGAGGGGTCGCCCGCCGACCACGGGCTAGTACGTGTGGCTCGCGGCGGCTAAGCAGAGAGTCCTGGATGTCCAGCGCCGGGAACTTGACCTGCTGGAGGAGAGGAGGGTGCTCCATCCTAACGAGGACCCTATAGAACCAAGTCGGGGTAGCAGGTCCCTCCCGGAGCTTGAGCACCTGGCGGAGGAAGTCAAGTCCCCACGCGCGACCTTATTGGGCAGTCCTTGGAGTTCTGTCGCGACATCGACAAGGTCGCGGGCGTCTCCAAGGGGCTGAAAGGGACATTTGTTCGCAAGCTGAGGATGGCCTCCCGCTACCTTAAGGGGGTAGACATGGGTAATAGTAGGGCGTTGACTTTACCGACAAAAATGGGCCCAAACATGGGTTTACGGGATTCGACTTTTCGTCCTTATATGAGAGAATTTCGGGCTGGGTGAGGGCTTATTCGAAAGAGGAAGGTCCAGTGCAATACGGTCAACTCATGTTTCAGTGGAATTATGTTGATGTTTAGTAATATAAGCGTCCAAAGTAGAGGAACAGGTCGACGAAATGCAGTCGCGGAATCGAAGCATTTTTCGGCCACTAAAAGAGTGCTGTGATTGAAATCATGAGTTGACCGTACTGCACTGGACCTTCCTCTTTCGAATACGCCCTCACCCAGCTCCAAATTCTCTCATATAAAGACGAAAAGTCGAATCCCGTAAAAGCATTCCTACAGACTAGTTCCGCCATTTTGTGGATAATACAGAGCAAGTTACGTGACAAATTCAGCTCAGCTAGTAGTTATAAGGTGGCGTCTAACTAAGAAGGCTGTCGATTTGGAATCGTGGCCAAAATCAGGCGTTAGCTTGGCTGCGTCACTCGACTGTGTCAGCGATGGCAAGCGAAAAAGGCAACAACGCCCGAACGCTGAGTGAGACGAACTACAGTCATGCTGTCCTTCTCTCATTCTGAATGTTGAGATCGTCCCTTTTCGCTAAGTTTTGACTGACGCCCGCCTGGATTTTTCACAGCGGCCCATAACAAACCTCGCTCAAAGAGAAGGTATAACAAGAGAAGAATATACCTGCTCTTTGCAATAATTCTGCAAATGTTTTCATACATAAGTTGTATATGAGATATTTATTTATTTAAATTATTTGCATTCACTCAGAATATTGACTAACACTCCTTTGTATTTTTTATTAGTTTCGATAAACAAAGTTACTATAGGTTTTTGGAAATACAAGCATCACGCAATTGGGACGAAGTATATCTTTTTAGTAAGAGATAGGAGAAAGCTACTGATGTAAAAGTTGAATGGTATGACTTAGGAAAAATATGAGATATCTCATGAAATATTAGTTTTTTAATCATTGTACTGTTAGATATAGGTGATAGGTAATAGTGAGAGGGAATAGTAGCGAGGGGAGAGAAGGAGAGAAGGAGCCGAGGCCCCTCTATTTATTAGTTCTAATACTACTTTTTTATCCAGAATTTTCGAAGGAGTTGATACGAGTAAAGAAAGAAATGCAATTCTATTTAAACAAAAAGTGCATCTGCATTTTTTTAGTGCATCGTTGCATTCACCAAGAAAATGAAGTCATAGAAAAATAAACATTACCATACCATTGAATTTTTACATGAACAGCTTTTTCCTATCTCTTACCAAATTCAAGATATAGCCGGTCCCAATTGCGTGACGTACGCTGTATGCTTTTATGAATTAAAAAACATTTATTTAAACTAATAACTAATAATTTATTTAAGCTAATAACTTTTTCTAAAAATTACTGTCAGATCCTTCGGTTCCTTCGGTTCTTCAGAGAATGCATATATTTTTCAGCAGAGAGGGGTGCTACGGTGCGCTATAGAAAATCCACGCGTTTGGTCAGTCAGAATTTACCGGAGCGGGACAATTCTATCATTTAGGCTGAAAGAAGGATAGCATGATCACCCTACATCTCACTCTAACCACGCGCCAATGTTTCGCTTTCGTTCTTTAGGCGGACCGTCGCTATGCCTCTGGCGAGATGAGCGTTTGAATGTGTTTGTAAAAATACTTGAGGCGCTGTTGCCTTCCTAGATCGTGTTGCGCGCACGCTAGCTGAGAATTAAACCTTTCAAGTTCGAAAAGGACCACGCGAGTGGCTCCACCAGGCCCAACGAAAAAACTGCTGTAATACCGACGTCCCGATTCGGTGACGTCACGTACCGTGTCTACCCCCTTAAGGCCATCCACACGGAAGCGGGTATCAGGGCTGCACCTGCCAGGGCCGATAAAGAGGTGAAGGAGCTTCGCGAATAGCTGAAGCTGCGGGAGGAACAAGTGGCTGCCCAGGAGGCCCAAATCAACATCCTGCAAAATAGCCTGGCAGACATTACGTGTAGGGTCGCTGCCACAAAGGCGCCGGCGCCTGAAGGCCCCGGCCCATGCAAAAGGTCAGCGAGGCCCGGCTCGCCGTTGTCTGGCGAAGAGGCGGGCAGGAAAAGGAGGAAGGACGCAGTCGAAGCTTCCGACTTACCGTCTTGCCCGCCTGAATGTCCCGTGGTGCAAGTCCCAATCCCAGCTGCTGCACCTGGAAAAGAGGAGGGGAAGGTTGGTGGCCTCGAGCCCGACCTGATGAGGGGATTTGCGGCTCTCCTCGAAAAGGGCCCGTCGGGGCTCCGGGCGGAGTTCAAAGCTGCTATTACAGCCGTCCAGCCCCCGCCTAAGAGGGCGGAGCATGTTAAGCTGGGAACTGCGGCTGCGACCATCCCCACTGCATCGAGGAAGGAAGCTGAGAGGCGGGTGCGGAATAGGACCCTGCCTGCCACGGAGATGTTGCCGGGGCCCTCCTCAACACCCGACCAACCGGCATCATTTCTGGAGGCTAGAATGGCTCGGATTGTCGAAGAACATCGGCAGTCGAAGAATGGTCGGCCGCCGCGCTAAAGCTGCAGAGAAGAAGGCGGCAGCGGCCAAGGCCCCTCACTCCCAGAGCTCCAATGTGGTTGCCCAGAAGGGGCAGAAGAGAGGGGCGGCACCGGCGGCTAAGGGGCAAGGGGCCCAACCTGCCAGGCAGAAGGCCCCCCGCCCTCCTCGTACTGCGGCGGTCACCATCAATCTAGCTGCCGAGGCTAAGGTCTCGTACGCCGAGGCCATGCTCATGGCCCGGGGGCGGGTCAAGTTGGAGAAGCTGGGCATCACGGCGTTGATGCCCAGAAGAGCTCGGACCGGTGGCTCGGTCCTCGAGTTACCTGGGGAGGACAGGACGGAGAATGCTGCCAAGTTGGCTGACCGACTCCGCCAGGTGTTCAGTGGCACCGAGGTGAGGGTTGCCCGCCCCATAAAAATGGGCGAGATTAGGGTGGCCGGTCTCGACGACTCGGTCACCCCGGCGTAGGTGGCGGCCGCATTGGCCGCTGCGGGGGGTTGCTCCGCTGAAGAAATTAAAATTGGGGAGATTCGCACCTCCCCCCAAAGGATGGGGACTGTCTGGGCGAGATACCCTCTAGCGGCCCTCAAAAAGTTATCCCCCTCTGGGAGGGCTCTGGTCGGGTGGTCCTCGGCCAGAATACAGGCGCTACCACTGCGGCCATTGCAGTGCTATCGCTGCCTTGAAAGAGGGCATGATAGGCAGCGATGCACCTGCGAAGCTGATAGGTCCGACCGCTGCTATGCGTGCGGAGAGTCCGGCCACGTGGCCAGCAAGTATAGCGCCACCCGGCGGTGCCCCCTCTCTGCGGACCTAGGGCGGCCCGCGGGGCAGTGATTGGGGGCGAAAGGTTGTGCCCCCTCCTCCTCCCAGAGGAAGAAGAAGAGTGCCGTTGCAGAGGCAGGAACAGCCCCCAAGGAACAGGCATCAAGGACCAAGCCTGCGGAGTCGAAGAAGGAGGGCAAGAAAAATCCCCCTGCCAAGTCGGCGAGTAAAAATGCCGTGGAGGCAGCTCGTAAAGCCTAGGTATGGGGCCCAAGGGCCCTATACTTCCGGCCAACTTGAACCACTCGGCCAGGGCTCAGGACATATTGTTCCAAACCCTGGCCGAGTGGAAGGCTGGGTTGGCGGTGGCCGCAGAGCCGTACCGAGTCCTTAACAGAGCAGATTGGTTTGGGGATAAGGACGGCTCCGTAGCGATTATTGGCACCGCAGTACCCCCACACCCCGTCCCACTGGAACGGGGCCGGGGGTTCGTCGGCGTGCTGTGGGGTGAAATAGCGGTGGTGGGGCTCTATGCCCCGCCCAGATGGCCTCTCGCGCAATATGAACAGTACCTGGACCGGGTGGGGGACTTTGTCTCCCGATGTTCCCCCCGGCCAGTGCTAGCCCGTGGGGATTTTAATGCCAATGCGTCACTTTGGGGCTCCTCGAGGACAGACGCGAGAGGCATGGCGGTCGTAAATTGGGCGGCGGGGCTAGGACTCCACCTGCTCAATGTGGAGTCCGTTAGCACCTGCGTGCGTGCCCAGGGGGAGTCTACAGGCGATCTGTCTTTCGCTACTCCCCTGGCCGCGCGTACGGTGCAGAGATGGAGGGTGATGGAAGAGGCGGTCACACTTAGTGACCATCTATACATCCGCCTCAACCTTACCACCACCGCCCGCCGCCCCTGTGGACCACGACCGCTACGATGGGCGCTGAAGAGGATGGACGAGGACGTGCTGATGGCTGCAGCCCTCGCTCTGGACTCGCTGCCAACACCTGCCGGGCCGGTCGCGGACATTGGGGAGGAGTTAGAATGGTTCCGGGGAGCCATGAAGGCGGTGTGCGACGCCGCCATGCCCCGGGCCAAGAACGGAGGAGGAGCTGGCCGGGGCGATTAAACGGATGGGGGCTCGAAACACAGCTCTGGGCCTCGATGGCGTCCCCGGCCGTGCCTGGGTGAAGGCTCTACGCGTCCTCGGTCCGAGATTGAGACGCCTCTTCAGCGCCTACATTAAGGGTGGAGTCTTCCCAGAACAGCGGAAGACGGGGCAGCTAGTCCTCATCCGGAAGGATGGGCGACTCGCCGACAGTCCCTCGGACTACCGGCCCATCGTGCTGTTGGACGAGGTGGGGAAGTTGTAGAGCGGATTCTGGTATCCCGCCTCGTCCAGCACCTGCCCCAGGAGGGTCCCGACTTGGCCGAGTCGCAATATGGCTTCAGGCGGTGGCGCAGCACTATCGACGCAATCCAGTCGATGCGCTCCTGCTGCGACTCGGCCACGTCCCGGGGCGGGGTGGCGTTAGGCGTTAGTCGAGACATCGTCAACGCCTTCAACACCCTGCCTCTCGGGACAATAAAGGGGGCGCTGACACGCCACAAGGCGCCCCCCTACATGAGGAGGATCGTTGGCGACTACCTCCGGGACAGGAAGATTGTGTACAGGGGCCGGGATGGCCAGATGCACGAGAGGGACGTGGACTGTGGCGTACCCCAGGGTTCTGCGAAAGGTCCCACACTTTGGGACCTGGGGTACGACCCGGTCTTGCGGGTCGAGCTCCCGACCGGTGTGAGCCTCACGTGCTTCGCAGATGATACGCACGCGTTGGCCGTCGGTCGGGGGTGGAAAAGGACTAGCCGCCTCTCCGAGATTGGCGTCGCTGCCGTTGCCGCGGGGATCCGGCGGCTAGGGCTTCAGCTAGCTCCCCACAAAACCGAGGCGATGTGGTTTTACTCGCCTTGGCGTGGGGTTGCGCCACCGCCCCAGTCGGTGGTCCATGTGAGTGGAGTCGACGTCCAGGTGGGGAAGGGCCACAGGTACTTGGGCCTCCACCTGGACAGCCACTGGCGCTTCGAGGAGCACTTCGGTCGTCTGGCTCCTAGACGAGACAGGCCAAGAAACGAGAAGGTGCGCCGTCTCTACGTGGGGATCGTGCGGAGCATGGCCCTGTATGGTGCGCCCATATGGGCGAACGCCCTGATGGGTTCCCGGCGCAGCCAACAACTGCTGCGCCGGGCTGAGGGGAGGATAGCCATTAGGGTAATCAGAGGTTACCCCACGGTCCGCAACGAGGCGGCGATGACCCTGGCGGGGGTTGTCCCCTTCAAGTTCCAGGCGGAGAGTGACACCAAAGTCTTCTGGCGTCTGCGTGCCCTTCGTCTGTACGGGATCCCGCCAGAAGAGATGACCGAAGCTGTTGCTAGGATTAGGCGCCAGGCCCAGCGCGTGTCCGGGGCGGTCCTTCCAGTGCTCAGGAAATCGAGGGACCGCGGCCACAGAAGGCTCATGTTTAGGACCACACAAGTGCTCACCGGACACGGTTGTTTCGGTGAGTTCCTGCACTGTATCAGGGCGTAGGGGACGGCAGCATGCCATCAATGCGGGGCGGGGCGGGACACCGCGCAACATACCCTGGAGCACTGCCCAGCGTTTGCGCAGGCCCGTCACGCCCTGCAGTGCGAAGTTCGTGGTGATCTCTCGCCGGCGGCACTTGTCAAAGGGATGCTCGCCGGCGAGAATCAGTGGAGGGCAGTGACCGATTACTGCGAGACGGTCATCCGTGACGGTGGGCCGTGAACATGTTACATACCAGGCCCACCGCCCCCAACGGTGAGAAGAGGATGGGGGGAGCACGCTCTTCCCCTGAAGAGGAGTTCTGTGGGGGGACACCAGTCACCCCTCGGAATAGGAGCACCGGGGAGGGGCGAATGCCCCTCCCCCAACACCGATCGCGCGGCCCCGCGAAACTTACCCGTCATCGGGTGTGCCTCCGATGGCGGCGGAATTTGGCACGTAGGCGGAGGGCCAAAGCTAGACCCTCCCCCGAGCAAGGCGGCGTCAACGCGCCATGGGTGTTTGGGCCCCGGTGTTGTTCGTCAGAGGTCCCGGGGCCCACCCCAACACACAGCGTAGAGCACCGTGGGGGTTTTAGCCGGTAAAAATCCGGCACTACCCTCGCCTCCTTCCCAGGAGGGCTGGGGGCGTCTTTCGAAGATTTCCCCCACGTAAAAAGAAAGGTTTCAGAGGGAATCCATTGTGGATCTGGGCTGGGCGTCCCCTGTGGCCAGGCGCATGGTACAAAATTGGAGGGTGGCGGCGAGGGAGACGCTGAGTGATCATCTATACAACACCTTCAGCTACTCCCTCCCCGCCGCCCCCAGGCCGGCGCGTGGCCCTCCACTGCGTCGCTGGGGGCTGAAGTGGCTGGACAAGGACATGCTGATGGCCGCAGCCATTGCCGGGCCGGTCGCGGACGTTGAGGGGGAGGCCAAGTGGTTCCGGGAGGCGATGACCGCAATATGCGACACCGTCATGCCCCGGGCGCCGCGCCTACCCCCCCCCCCCGGAGGGCGGTGTACTGGTGGTCGGGCGACATTGCGGATCACCAATCCGAGTGTCAGCACGCCCGGCACCAGTGGCAGCGCGCCCGAAGTGCTTGAGTCCGCCACCCGGCGAGGGAGGATCTGCTGAGGGGCACATACCAGGTTTTCGTGGTAGCCCTGAGGCAGGTCATCAGAGACGCGAAATGCCAGGCGTGGGAGGAGCTCCAGGGCTCTCTGGACGAGGACCCGTGGGGGCGCCCTTGCCGCATGGTCATTATATCTTCATTAGAAATGTAATATACATTTAATAACAAAATCATTATTACTACATCTACATTAGAAATAATGTAATATACTGATGCCTTCATACAGATCAATGTGTATGTTAAAACAGTATCATTATTACTATATGTGCATTAGATATGTAATATACAATGAATAACAATATCATTATTACTATATCCACATTAGATATATTGTAATATCCTGATACCTTCCTACAGATCAATGTACATTTAGTAACAGTATCATTATTACTATATCTGCATTAGACATATAATGTACATTTAATAACAATATCATTATTACTATATCTATATTAGATACAATGTAATATACTGATTCCTTGATACACATCAATGTACATTTAATAACAATATCATTATTACTATATGTTCCTCAGATATAATGTCATATCTTGTTGCCTTTCTACAGATCAATGTACATTTAATAACAATATCATTATTACTATATGTGCATTTGATATGTAATATACATTAAATAACAACACCATTATTACTATATCTACAT
The DNA here is from genome assembly GCF_907164935.1 of Osmia bicornis bicornis. Taxonomy (NCBI): domain Eukaryota; kingdom Metazoa; phylum Arthropoda; class Insecta; order Hymenoptera; family Megachilidae; genus Osmia; species Osmia bicornis. The sequence continues at coordinate 19,672 of NW_025791440.1, read as the reverse complement.
TAGATGTAATGTAAAAACTTGATACCTTCCTGCAGATCAAATAACATTTAATAAGAATATCATTATTACTGTATCTGCGTTAGATATGTAATGTACATTTAGTAACAATATCATTATTAGTATATCTATATTAGATATAATGTAATATACAGATTCGTTACTACAAATCAATGTACATTTAATAACAATATCATTATTACTATATCTACATTAGATATAACGTAATATGCTGATATCTTCCTATTGATCAATGTACATTTAGTAACAATATCATTATTGCTACATCTGTTTTAGATATGTAATATACATTTAATAACAATATCATTATTAGTATATCTATATTAGATATAATGGAATATACTGATTCCTTACTACAGATCAATGTACATTTAATAACAATATCATTATTAGTATACCGGCATTAGATATAATGTAATATACAGATACCTTCCTACAGATCAGTGTACATTTAGTATCAATATCATTATTAGTATATCTACATTAGATATAATGTAATATACTGATATCTTCCTACAGATCAGTGTACATTTAATAACAATATCATTATTACTATATCCACATTAGAAATAATGTGTTCTCGGCGAGAATTAGAGTTTTCGGAAAAGGCGTGGATTCCGTCTTTTCAAAGACGTGGGCGTCGAGGAGAAGATGAACGACACAGCTTAGCGGTCACTAATTGTGTATAACTTATAATTTTTACACAATGAGCCGTGAATTAAGCACTACAAAAATCACACTTGTGTTTTAATTTGGAATTACACGATTCACAGACTTCGCAGTGCAAGGCACTGAATTGAAATTAAAAATGCTCTAAACTCGAGTAAAGATAAAGCTCTTGGTCGTTGCTGTCGCTTGATAATCGCTCTCTGAATTGCTCTCGCATTAATGCCGTAACGGTTCGAATTTAGGAGTTTTAATATTGGCGAGCGCTCGGATCGGTGGTTAGACAGCGCAGCAGCGATTACTTTTACGTATTTGGTGAAGACGGGATTATCGATCCATGTTACCGACCGAGATATTCGTACGAGTTTGAAGTGCGAAATTCGTACACGTACACACGTTATAAAGATGCAGAAACAGCGTGGCCCCTTTCTTTGAGGTAACTCTGCACTATTCTAAGCTGTATTCACTATTCGGAGCTGTAGATGCCACTTCCAGCGCAGCTGTGCAGAAGAAGAACAAGAAGAACAAGAAATATCTCGGAATATGTGCGTTACGACCCTTTCCTTCAGGTAAATCTGCAAATATCTCGGAAACGGTGCGAGCTATGGCAAAATGTTCAGAGACGTTTTTTGTAGGAAACTAAATTTCGTACTATCTATGTTCTATGATATGTTTTGATCAGATGCGTAGTTTTCGAGATATATCGAGTATTTTAAAAGTTCCGAAGCCGCACCAACATTATAAGGATGAAGAAACACTGTGGCCCCTTCCTTTGAGGTAACTCTGCACTATTCTAACCTGTATTCACTATTCCCAGCTGTAAGTGCCACTTCCAGCGCAGCTGTGCAGAAGAAGAACAAGAAGAAAAGGAAACATCTCGGAATATGTGCGTGACGCCCCTTTCTTTGAGGTAACTCTGCAAATATTTCGGAAACCGTGCGAACTGTGGCAACATGTTAAGTGACCTTTTTGTGTAGGAATTTAAATTTCCTACTATTTATGTTCTATGTCATTTTTTGATCAGATGCGCAGTTTTCGAGATATACCGAGATATTTAAAAGTTCCGAAGCCATACCAACATTATAAGGAAGAAGAAACACTGTGGTCCCTTTCTTTGAGGTAACTCTGCACTATTCTAACCTGTATTCACTATTCCCAGCTGTAAGTGCCACTTCCAGCGCAGCTGTGCAGAAGAAGAACAAGAAGAGGAAGAAATATCTCGGAATATGTGCGTGACGTCCATTTCCTTGAGGTAAATCTGCAAATAGCTCGGAAACGGTGCTAGCTATGGCAAAATGTTAACAGACCTTTTTAGTAGGAAAAGAAATTTATGTTCTATGACATTTTTTGATCAGGTGCGTAGTTTTCGAAATATATCGAGATATTTAAAAGTTCCGAAGCCGTACCAACATTATAAGGAAGAATGAGCACTGTGGTCCCTTTCTTTGAGGTAACTCTACACTATTCTAACCTGTATTCACTGTTCCGAGCTGTAAATGCCACTTCCAGTGCAGCTGTGCAGAAGGAGAACAAGAAGAAGAAGAAATATCTCGGAATATGTGCGTGACGTCCATTTCCTTGAGGTAAATCTGCAAATAGCTCGGAAACGGTGCGTGCTATGGCAAAATGTTAAGAGAAGCTTTTTGTAGGAAATTAAATTTCCTACTATTTATGTTGTATGACATTTTTTGATCAGATGCGTAGTTTTGGAGCTATGGCTCCAAAAGCGCGGAATTTCACTTCGAATAGTTTCCAATTTACGAAAATTATCCTTAAATAATGTCCAATGTTTATAATTAACACCCCGAACACCGGAAACACGACGTCGAAATGCCGCGTAACACGCACATCACGCTTTCGTTATTTAACAATAAATTAACACAATATTTAATCAAAAAACGACACAATAGCACTTCCGAGCACATAATAAAAATGATTTTACCACAAAACGCGAATAACTAAGCCGCTATCCACCGCGTTGAAAATCCAACCACGGAGCGACCACGAAACACGTCCGCTCTCCTCGACGCGTCAAGCGGGAATCCAACCTTTTTTTTTTTCGTGGGGATATCTTACATAAGACCCCCCGCCACCGTTGGAGGTGGGTAGCGGGGGAGTGTCAGATTCCTACTGACTAAAACCCCACGGCGACCTCCTCTGACGTATGGCAGAGGCTCCGGGACCTGATTACTATAACTCCGGAGCCTCCCCTGCCGTGCGCTGAAAGCGCCCCTTACCGGGGGAGTAACAACTCCCCTAGCCGGCACCAGGGGTCGCACCCGTGCCGGGCGAACTGCGTGCAATGGCGGCCGGGCCCCCCAGCCCGTACCGCCTGCAGTCCCCGCGCCTGGAACTCCTCACAGGCTACGGGGAGGAGCAACCCCCCGCCCACCCGCGAGGAAGATCGGGCCCTGTCCTTCGCTCCGCCGGCTTCCGGTGCCGGCTACATCCCGGGTCCGCGTGCAATGGCGCCCTGTTGTGGAACCTATCGTACGACGGGCTGCTGGAGGTGCTGCCGCCACCAGGCGTGACAACCGTGGGTTTCGCGGATGATATGGCGCTGCTTATAGTAGCCCGATCATTAGACAGAGTGCGCGAACTGGCAGAACATGCCTTACGTGAGGTGAGGGCGTGGTACGAGAGAGAGAGAAAACAGAAGCAGTGCTCTAAACTGGGCGGCGCGTACTCGACGGACTTGTACTATCGAACGAGGCCGCGATAATCAGGACATCGCGCTCGATTAGGTACCTTGGTGTGATGTTCAGTAATAGCAGACTCTTTCATAGTCAAATGAGCCGGGTATGTGAGAAGGCAGTGAAAGTAGCGCAGCACCTCTCGTGGCTGCTACCGAATCCACGAGGATGCGGTCCGAAACCGCGTTTGCTGTATTACCGAGTGCTAGAATCTATAGTTTGGTATGCGTCCTCGGTATGGAGCGAGGCGGTGAAGTACGGATGTGCGAGGCAGCGATTGACATCGACACAGCGGTTGGGGTTACTGCGCGTGACACGCGCGTATCGTACCGTTTCATCAGACGCATTGTGCGTGCTGTCAGGTTGCATGCCGTGGGACTTGTTAATAAGGGCCAGGGCCGCTTTGTATGGGTACGAGGAGGCGGAGGTCCCGGAAGAGCGCGTGAATCTGCCGCAGGTGGTGCAATATGACACCTATGATCGCTGGCAAACTCAATGGACAACCTCGGAGAGCGGCGCCTGGACTCGCAGGCTGATTCCCAACATCCAGGCGTGGGTGGAGAGCAATGGAGCACGTTACCTAACCTATAATCTGGCGCAGGTGATGACAGGTCACGGATGCTTTGCTCATTATCTCCATCGGATAGGAAGAAGTCCGTCCCCGAGCTGCTGGTTTTGCGATCCTCCAGTGGACGATGATGCGTGCCACACAGTGTTTGTGTGTGATCGTTGGGCAGTGCAACGAACACTTCTATACCTGGAGGTAGGGGAGCTGACTCCAAAGTCGATTGCAAGCTGTGTTCTGGATAGACGAAGGCGACGCTCTCTTATATCGTTTGAAACCGAGCTGATGACCAAAAAGGAGAGTGTGGAGAGAGCAAGAGAACGCGCAAGGTTAATGGTGTCTCGTCGAGTCCGCCGGCGAGGCTCCCGTCACTCCCGCGGCACACGCGAATCCCAGGCGATGGGATGGCCGCGGGCGCTGGTGAGGCCAGGACCGGCGAAATTAATGGCATTAGTGAGGGCAAGCCAAACGCACGCACGTACTCAACCCGACCACCTAATTATGTTTGCGAGTATGTGAGTTAAGTATGTGAGTTTAGTATGTGTATTATTGTATCTGCGAGTTTATCTATGAATTTATATGTCAAGAAAACATTTGTAAGGGAAGGTAAGGAGTTACGTAGAATGTTATTAATAAATGGATGCCTTGCAGGCATTATTGCTTGATCATAACTTAATGTTTGTGTTTACCCAGTCCAGTAATAGGAATGCTGTACTCGTGTCATAAAATAGGACACATACACAGAAGTTCGAAGGTAGGGTTCACTCATTGAGTTGATCATTACCGGCACAATCGATGCCAAGTATATTATTCGCGTGTCTGGAAAATTGAGGCGAAGTCGTACTCGTGAGGCCACGCTGAGCGAGAGCAGGGAGGAAGGGGAGCCGCGAATGAGCACTGCCGCACGGGCAACTTGCCAAGCCATACAAAATCCGACTTAAAAATTTAATGGGTGCAGTATGCAGGCCAGGCAGTCCGAAGCCGGGTTAACGAGTTCCGTCACCTTTGGCAAATAGCAGTTGGGAAGGGCCCACACGGGGAGTACTGGTAAGGAAAATCAACCGCGGATCGGAGTACGGGGAGAGGGATCGAGACGCGAGCTTAATACGCCTGAAACTCGAGGTCATCAATTGAAAATCAGTGCTGTGCAAATGCAATTATGATTAAATTGATGAAACGCAATCTTGAAATAGTCAAAAATTCTAAAGTTGACAAGGAACCAGGGTCAATGATTCGTAGTTGAAGGACTATGTTAGTATTATGATTGAGAATTGAGAAGAATCGTATATTTGAATTAACTTATCATAAGAATAAAATTAAGAGGCAATTAATACAGTCCCCTGAAGGCAATTGATGCGGATCTTTCTCAAAATTAAGCGTTGCCAGGGAGATAGGTAGGTATTCGAACAATGAAGCAGGTATTAGAGTTGAGTTTTCATGATTGGATTTAAAATTAGGCGTGAGAGCTAGAAGTTTTAAGCGTCTCGTCAAGCGGGTGAAAGGCGCGCACCGGCGGGCGATGAGCGTATTAAGTCGCCCACTCGCACGTAATGTCCAGAACTAAGTCCATGAGACGACCATCGGCCGATGTAAGAACAACTGCAAGCGAGCCCCGTCCATGTACGACGGCCTGAAGGCGCCAATCTGGAGAGACTCCGCGCGAGGTCCCTTTTTAGTCGCCTTTTACGACAAGCCAGGGGGGCTGGAGACGTATTCTGTAACCCCCGCCTCCAGGGGAAATTCAATTCCATATTTCAAATCATAGCCCAGCAAAGAACCAGGACACGAACGTGATGAGCCTGGAGTTTGAGGTTGCCGACAGTCGTGCAGCGCAGGAAATGCAAATATATTTAGGTTGATAGAATGTAGTTTGCATAAAAGGGTATGTTATATCTCAACATTTCCAAATTAAGGACAACAGGGAGCTAGAGTTGATAATTCATAATTCATAATTATAAATCTATACTAGTGATTAGAAGTTGAGAGGGTTTCGTAAATTGAGTTTTGTATTAACGTGGGAGTTGAAGCTAAGTGGCCATAAATGTAAGTTCACAAAATAGGCTGCTGATCACTATTTCAGGATTTAGGATCAGCAGAATGCTAGAAACGATGTTCACAGAGTGAAAGGTTACATTAGAGTTATGAGAGGTTTCGTACTCTGGTTTTAGGTACATATGTGAGCTAGAAATTAGATTTAAGATTGGATGGATTCAACCGTTGATGAGCCGGTAATCGCAGTTGGTTAGTTGCCTAGCTGCTTGCCCAAGCAGGTGCACAATTGAAGTTAGAGTATAATTGAGACTACAGCAGGTCAGAGAACACCCGAACCGCGTTAGCCACTCGTTGGAGGCGAAGCGCCTCATCGAGTGCTGGGAGAAACATGCGGACGAGCGACGAGCGAATTCCGCCGCCCGCTTGCGGGTGATGATAAAAACAGGTCAGTGGATCAGCCATCAGTCAACGTCCAAGGAGTGTGGCCAAGTCGTGCCCATGCACGTGAAACCCGCCGTTAGCTATAATAAGGACTTCGCGCGCGACCCCTTTTGCTTCATTTTTAACGACGTCGGGCCAAGGAAGCTGGGGACGGGTTCAACAATCCCCGCCTCCAAAGGGAGTTCAATTCAATTAATACAGTTCTCTACTTTGATAGTTGGTCGGACAGACGAGCCATAGTGCCACATGAGATATAAGAGATATGAAAGAAGCATTCATAGATTTAGGCTATACTTGGTTAGATGAGGGTTTAGCACAATCGTTTGCATATTACTGACAGAGAGCCCGATACTTGGTGAGCAGACGACAGCTTCCAGAAGCCATCGCCGGTTTGTAATTAACAGAGAGCAAACTATGTTTGAATTACGTTATGCAATTGTGTTGTATGTACATGAATGTACATCGCAGCCACGAAATAGAACCGCAAAGCACGCTTGCAGTAAAACATTAGTGAAGCGAGCTCGTATCACTGGTACACTTCCGTAACACTTATAGAACCGCACAGATTACGGGGAGACACAAAAAGAACTCGCACACACATGCACCAAAGAAGATAACCTAGCACTTAGTATCCACATAGTTGTGAGGCGCCGCGAATCACAGCAAGGGCCGCAGAGGTCGCGAAATCGTAGGAATTACTGATGTTGCAAAACCGAAAAAAAACCGAAGAAGTTGTAGAAAATCAAGAAAAATCAAGGCAACAAAGAACGATGCAACCCCGCAGCACCAGATGCCTGGCAGGCCACGGGACCCTCGAACGAGACGTCCGACCAGCTCGGCAGCCAGCACGAGACTCCAACCTAACCAAACCTATCCTAACCCAACCTTTTTTTTTTTTCGTGGGGAAATCTTGCATAAGACCCCCCGCGCCACTGGGGGAGGGCAGCGGGGGAGTGTCAGATTCCTACTGACTAAAACCCCACGGCGACCTCCTCTGGCGTATGGCAGAGGCTCCGGGACCTGGTTACTGTAACTCTGGAGCCCCCCCCCCCCACGCCGTGCGCTGAAGGCGCACCTCACTTGAGATGTAACAACTCCCCCAGCCGGCACCAGGGGTCGCACCCGGTCCCGGCACCATCGCGGGGGAACTGCGTGCAATGGCGGCCGGGTCCCCCAGCCCGTACCGCCTGCAGTCCCCGCGCCACGAACCCCTCACAGGCTACGGGGAGGAGCAACCCCCCGCCCGCCCGCGAGGAAGATCAGGCGCAGCACTGCGCTCCGCCGGCTTCCGGTGCCAGCTACACCCCGGGTCCGCATGCAATGGCGCCCGAATAGGGCGCCTGCGGCCCGCCGAGTCCTTCCCCTGTGGGCTTCGGTGAGCCGTGGCCGGCCACCCTCCAGGGGGCCCCCCTCGGCTCCGCTGCACCCCCCCCCCCCCCTGTGGGGGCCAGCGCCACTCCCAACGTGGGAGGGAAATCGCCACTCTCCGCCCGGAGTCACCCGGCCCCCCCGAGGCGGACGGAGAGGGGCCGCCGATTGAGAACGGGTTCCCCACCCGCACGCCCCCGAGTCCGACCGGGGTCCGGTTTCATTTCGTTCGGGGCGGGAGGGTACACCGCGACCCATTCCACCCCCACAAGATACACCCCCCGTAAAATCTCCCCAGGAGGCGGGAGGGAACACGGGCCCTCCCGCTACACTACCCCGTCCCGCATCCGTCGCGCCGGGGGGCAAACAGCCAAAGCCGCCATCGCCACCCCGCGCCCCTTACGGCGGCGGATCCTGGCGACGTCGTCGCGTCCCACGTCCGCGACCTCACCGAGCGGGATCGTACCTCTCACGATCTCGCTCGGACCTCTCCTTGAGGGCCATGACCTCCTCGCAGAACGTGGTCACGGCCCTCCATTCTGTCTCGCCGGCAAGCATCTGTCTCACGACCCCTGCCGGAGAGAGATCCTCCCCTCTTCCTGCCGTCAGGGCGTGGCGGGCCACTGCAAACACCGGGCACTCCGCCAGCGTGGGTTGTGCGGTGTCCCACGACGCCCCGCAGAGCCAACAGTGGGGGGTCCATTCCCTGTTCCTACGGCACAGGAACTCCGCGAACACCCCGTGTCCGGAGAGCACCTGCGTGACCCGGAACGACAGGCCGCCGTGGCCGCGGTCCCGCCACTCCGATATCATCGGCAGGACCGCCCCGACGGCGCGGCTTCCGGCGGCAGCCCCCTCTGCTAGGGATCTCTGCCTCCTTTCCGCCGCGACCAGTCGGACCTGGCTCCGGTGTTCCTCGATCGTCGGCCCCGTCGGGTCTTCCCCGGCCTGGCGGAGGGCTCGCGGATACCAGTATGTACTGGATTCGACCTCCGCCTGGTACCGGAGTGGGATGAGACCCGCCAGGACCATCGCCCCCTCGCAGAGGATCGTGCAGTAGCCTCGCACGATCCTGATGGCCAGCCGGCGCTCCACCCGCCGCTGCAGAGTGCAGCTGTGCCTGCTGACCGCCAGATCGCAGGCCCATATCGGAGCCCCGTTTAGGGCTATGGACCGGACGATTCCCACGTATAAGCGGCGAACCCTCTCTCCCGGCCCTCCGAGATTGGGCAACAGGCGGCCAAGATTGGTCGCCACCTGTAGCAATCGGGGAGCCAGGCGGTCGAAGTGAACATCGAACGGCCAGTGGCTGTCGAGATACAGGCCGAGGTATCGAAGACCCCGGCCGTTCACGATCCGGCACCCGTCGACCTCGAGCCAGAGCTGGGCCGGAGGGGCTACCCCACGCCGAGGCTCGAAGAACCACATGGCCTCGGTCTTGTGAGGAACCAGCGCCAGACCCAGCCTCCGGATCGCTCTTCACACGATGGCGACCCCCACCTCGGCACGACGGCAGGTCCTCAACCAGTCCCGCCCGGTGGCCAGCAGGTAGTAGTCATCTGCGAATACCGTGGCCCACACCCCGGGCGGGAGGTTCACCCGCCGCACCGCGTTGTACCCCACGTCCCATAAGGGGGGGCCCAGTTTGGAACCCTGGGGCACTCCGTGTTCGACCTCTCTCCAGTGCAGCGTACCATCCCGGCTCGTGTACAGCATCCACCTGCCATCCAGGAAGGCCCTGATGATCCTCTGCAGATACGGGGGGACGTTGTGGTGAACCAGCGCCCCCCGTACCGTTCCACGGGGCAGGGTGTTGAACGCGTTTGTAACGTCCAAGGAGACGCCCAGCGCCACCCCACCCCAGGACGTGGCTGACTCGGCGAGGGTGCGCACCCGCTGGATAGCGTCGATGGTGCTGCGACCCTCGCGAAACCCGAACTGGATGTCGGCCAGATCGGGGCCAGCGCTCGAAAGGTGGTGGACGAGGCGGTTTGCAATGACACGCTCGAAGAGCTTTCCCACCTCGTCCAACAGCACAATGGGCCGGAACGCAGCGGGAGAATCTGCGTGCCGTCCGTCCTTTCGGTGGAGGACCAGCCGCCCTTCCTTCCAAATCGAGGGGAACACCCCCTGCTCCAAAGCGGCGCACAATGGTAAAAGATTCGATTCTAGGTGGATAAAATTATTGTGGAATAATTTATAAGTTCTCGAGGGTTAGTAATTACAATCTCATTGTTAAAATACATATTTCTGTTATATTGAATGAATTGGAGGTGGAAATTATAATAAAAATATTTTTTTTTTCTTAAATTTATATATTTATTACTTATAAAAAGTAATGAACGTAAAAATAATTAAATTACTTAAATATAATGTTAAACATTATTATTATTATTATTAGTGTGGTTGAGGCTAGCCGGGCACTCAGTCCTTGTGGACCATTGTACCCGGGCCGCTAGGCATCCTCCTTACCGACTGTGCCTTGGCAGCTGGGCTTCTGTTGCAAAATTTAGAAGCGCCGGCACCAGGCCAGCCGAAATGCTTAAAGATGCGGGTTCCGAGGTCCCTAGGATTGATCCTCTCAGAGCCCTCAGCTCTCTGCATCTTAGAAATACGTGGAGAGGTGTTTCGTCCTCCTCCTCGCACCTCGGGCATTTCGTCTCCTCTATGAGACCCATGCGCGCGAGGTGATTCCTCGTGTACCAGTGTCCTGTCACTAGGCCCACGAGCATGCGTAGTTGCGCCCTGTCTAGGTGAATTAAGGTGTCACCCAGCTTCTCTGACGGTCCCTCAAGTAGGGCCCTCGTGTGTCTCATGCCATTAGCGTTATGCCAGAGCCTGGTGAATTCCTGGTTTAACCAGTCCTTAGCCAGGCCTTTCAACGCATAGGTTGAGACACCAATGGGGTACTCATGGCATGGTTGGGAGCTTGTCGCTCCCAGTCGTGCCAATTCGTTAGCCCTCTCGTTTCCTGGGATACCAGCGTGACCTGATACCCATAGCAGCTTAACTCTGTTATTCAGAGATAGCTGTCTCAAAGTCAGTGCACAGTCCTTGACTAGCTTCGACCTAATTTCCACTTTGTGGAGGGCTTTCAGCACGGCTAGGCTGTCACTGCAGATGTATATGTGTTTGCCTGTGTGGGCCCTTTCCAAATTATATTTGGCGCAGGCCCATATAGCAAACACTTCTGCTTGGAAGACCGTAACGTGGTGGCCCAGCTTGTGGGTCATTTCGACCCTAGGGCTCTTCCCCGCAATCCCGGCTCCGGTGTCGAATCCGGTCTTAGAGCCGTCTGTGAACCAGACCAGCCCCCCCGGAGTCAGAATGCCGTTTGGGTTCTTCAGCCATTCCTCTCTATCTGGGATGATTAGATCATATTCTCGTCTGTAGAGGTATTCCGTCTTGCAGCGGTCTCCACCGTGGGTCAGAATTGACTCTGATCCTGAATCTCTGAGGATTTCGGTGTGACCGCCGCCCATCGGGGACCATTCTTCAGCTTGGTGGAGGCGGATGGCCGCTCTCCAAGCCGTTGCCATCACTGTTAGATGGGGTGGCTTGATATCTAGCAGCGCACCCACTGCCATAGTGGGCGTGGTGGGAAGTGCACCTACTATCCCCAGCAGCGCTATTCTATGTATTTTTTCTATAACCCTTCTGTGTGTTCCCCTCTTCAAGGAGGTCCACCACACAATCGTATGTTATGATAGGTTCAAGGATAGCCTGGTATATCCACCTGAACACCCTTGGTTTGAGTCCCCATGTGGGGCCAAACATTCTGCCGCAGGCCCAGTAAGTCCTGATTGCTTTCTGGGTCTGCCTGTTCACATGGTTCTTCCAGGTGAGTTTCTTGTCTAGGATTACACCTAGATATTTAACCTCATCTGTGAGTTGTAGTTGCGTCCCAAAAAGGTGAGGAGCCTTAAAATAAAAGCGTCTTCTCCTTGTAAATAGGACCAGCTCTGTTTTGCTCGGATTAACCGAGAGCGAGTGTGATCGACACCAAGATTCTACGAGTATGATAGCCTTTTGCAATCTTCGCGCTAGATCCAGCGGGTGTCTGCCTCTGACCGTAATAGAAAGGTCGTCGGCGTAACCCTGAACCTCAAAGCCTTCCGTGGCGAGTATACGTATGAGTTCGTCAACCACGAGGGTCCACAGCAGGGGGGACAGGACTCCTCCCTGCGGGCAGCTCCTCGCGACGTCAGCCCTCACCGTCTCCTCTCCCAGGCTTGCTATGGCTGTTCTGTTCGTCAGCATGTTGTGGATCCATCTTACGACGGAGTCCTTAATATTATACCTCCTCGCGGCTTCCAGAATGGCATCGTGGGGTGTGTTGTCAAAAGCCCCCTCGATGTCGAGAAAAATGCAGAGGGCGGATTCACCGTTCGACAGTGCGCCTTCAATAAAACCTACCAGTTTATGAAGTGCCGTCTCGGTGGATTTGCCGTTTTGATAGGCGTGTTGAGAGGGGTGTAGCTGTTTGTTGGCCAAAACCTCGTCTCTAATGTACCTATCAACCAGCCTCTCCAGCGTTTTGGGCATGAAAGAGGTGAGGCTGATGGGTCTGTATGACTTAGCTATGTCGTAATTGTCCCTCCCTGGTTTAGGGATGAACACTACCTTGGAGTGTCTCCAGGCTTTGGGTACATAGCCCTTCGCTAGGCAGGATTTGAAGATCTGGCCCAGGCGTCTGTACAGGTCCTCACCGCCCTCCTGAAGGAGTGCCGGGAAGATGCCGTCAGTGCCTGGGCTCTTGAATCTTTTGAAGGAGCTGATGGCCCACTTCACCCTGTCTGTGTTTATCACCTTCTCCGCAGTTCCCCAGTCCGCTGGAGCGGGGTCGGTGCGCGCCGTATCGCTACGACGACGCTCCGGACCCTCCGCTACTGAGCCTGGGAAATGTGTCTGGATAAGGTGTTCTAGTGTTTCTTTATGGTTGCCCGTCAGACTTCCATTTGGGAGTCGCTGAGACGATCCAACCCCGGTGAGCGGCCTGTTGAGAAGACCTTCCTTAACCTAGCAACTACAGGTAGAGCTTCGGTTTCTATGCAGAAGGTCTTCCAGGCTGTCCTCTTGCTGGTTCTTATTAGCTTTTTGTAAGCTTGCTGGGACGTTTTATAGCTGTCCCAGGCTGGCTTCGTGTTTGCCTTCATGGCTTTGTTCAGTAGTCTTCGGGTGTCCTTCCTGGCTTGTTCCACCAGGGGACCCTTTTGCTACTGCTTACAATTTTGGCGGGGCAGGCGGCTTCGTAGGCTTGAGTAACGGCGGAGCTTAAGTGCTTCACCGCTTGCTCAATTTCGCCTACGGTCCTGGGACGCTGACAGTGCCCCTTAAGCCTCCCTTCCAGGCCCTCTCTATAGAGTGCCCAGTTGGTGGCCTTTGGGTTTCTGTACGCTTCTCCAGTGCCGCCTTCCCTGTCGCCTTTTAAGTTGAAAGTAATTAGGCGGTGGTCCGAGAGTGTGCTTTCATCTCGAACCTGCCAGTGTTTGGCAACCTGTGCCACCTTTGCGGAGCCCAGGGTCAGGTCGATTACCTCCTGTCTGCGGGAGGTGACGAAAGTGGGGGCGGAGCCTTTGTTAAGGATCTCCAGACCCGTGGTAGCGAGGTACTCTAGCAGTGCTGTGCCTCTGCCATTGGTATTGGTGCTGCCCCATACGGTATGGTGCGAGTTGGCATCGCATCCGATCACCAGGTGCAGACCGTTATTTGCGCAGTGGCCTATCAGGGCTCTGAATTCCCTCGTGGGTGGAGGGTCCTCTGAGTCATATGGGAGGTACGCCGAGCAGATCACCAGCTCAGACGTATTCTCTCCGAGGTTAAGTTTGACCTTAACCGCTGAGAGATCCGCTGTGCAGTATTCGTTTAGTTTCAGGGCCGTTATCTCCTTCTTGACGAAGATACAGGCCCTGGGTCTTGTAGATGGGGCGTCGTAGTAGAGTGAGCCGCATCTCATATCGAGCCCTCCTACGCGTTCCTTGGAGATCCAGAGGGGCGCATAAAATTCACCTTTGAGGGGGGCCCCTCCCGGAGCCTCTCCCTCTCCTATCTTTCTTACCGGCCCTCAGGGTGTGAGGTAGGGTGCGTTGAACGCCCCTTTGTATTCCCATCAGACCGATCCTCTTCGTAGCTTCCGCCAGAGTTGGCCTTCCCCTCGCTGGCCCCGCCCTGGGTAAGTATCTGCCCGGCGGGGCGGTTGGGCAGGTTTCTCTCGGCCGCTGCGAGGGTCCGGCTTCCTCGCCCTTTTTTTCCACCTCGAGGGGTGGATCGGCTGTGGTGGGGGTAGGAGGGGCATCTAGGAGCGTCTCCTGCGACTGCGCAGGTTCCCCTTCCTCTCCTCCCATTCCATAATCTTCTCCGCCCTCGGTGACCGGGGCCTTCTTTCTGTTGTTTCGGGTCCTCCGCGGGCCCAGCAGGTCCCTACCTAAAGAGGGCCCTTCGCATTCCCACGTGGACCTCGAAACCTAATCTTTTTATGAGGCTATGTCAGGCCGGGTCAATTCCCAGTACTAGGGTGACCGAATTCGGCCCCTCCCTCCTGCTCCAGATCCTCCAGAGCCCGGTGCGGAGGCCTGGGTTTTGACCCTCAATGAGTCTCAGAATAGCCTCCCTTTTTGTCGGAGGGCCGGGGATGACGGTCAGCATCCTCCTCAATTTGGGAAGCCGCTGACCATCAATGACCTGGAGGTTTGCTCCCTCCCAGGGCTTTATGGCGGCTACAGTGGTTTTTAGCCACTCTATTGATTTTGCATCCGCGCAGGTGACTAGCAGAAGGCCCCCGCCGAACCGGCACTCGTCAAAACGCGGCATGGTGTCCCCTTTGGGGGTCCCGTACAGCGCTTCCACGATCGCCCGCTCGATGTTGGAGCCCTGCTTGTAACTGTTTTCTTTGCTTTTTCTACTTCGCGGATTGGTTATTGGGTGGCGGAGAATTTGGAGGTTGTCTGAGAAGAAACGGAGATGATTAGCTGGTAAAATCTACTTATATATTCTGATTATCAAGGATACACTCAGGTAATACGTAAGTTGTTATAACGCCGATATTCTTTTAGTTTACAAAACGTAGTACGCCACTCCTGGCTCGTGATCTACTTCTCCTAGACGCGATGATTTTAACTTTACAAAAACGCGGTACGCCACTCCTGGCTCGCTATCTTTTTAATTCTTCCAGCTCCTTTTAGATGTTATTTTTATTGTGCGTTAGAGTCGTTATCAAAACGATAGGAGGTCTGGCCCTGGCGGGATAGAGTCCCATATCGCTGACCCACACTAAGCACCATACGAGCAGTGATGTCCAGGAAACATCCAGAGGCACGTTAGTGGTCTCTTAGAAATTTCCGGTATCAGTAATTCGTGTGGAGCCGTGCTCGTCTCACACACACTTCAAATTTTGAACTATTTGTAAAGTAGGAGTTGAAAGAATCAATTAGATGATTTGTTTCGTTAGGCGAGAAATGCTACAAATTGGATTAACTGGACACTATCCCTTAGAACGACTAGGAGGGTTCGGCAGAGCACAGTTTTGTGATCTTGACGTTAACTCCGTCACTAATGGATAGTAACCGTGACTTTAATGATGTATTACTATATGAAAAGAAACTATTTTGACTTTACAAAACGCGAAGCACGAATCCCATGCGCCACGAACCCAGGAGTCACAAACTGAGTCGCGGCACTGCTTCACGGAATTTATTTCACTGGTGTTGATGTGAACAGAAATAAATGTAACCGAGAACTTAGATGGAGTTAAATTCTATAAATTGACTACCACGACGAAACCTTGGTTATTCGCGAATGTGGGTCCTTGAAGCAGTGCCGCGGCTCAGTTTGTGCACGCGACTCCTCGGTTTGAGGCGCATACACGAAGATAGTAGATCGGCAGTTTGACGATTGTACTAAGTCGGTTTGACTCGTCCTCGTGTATCGTTTCTCGCCCAACGGACCCTCGTCTTACGCGTGTTAACGCTAGTGCGTTCGAACGCAGAGTGCCTGCTCATCGATCCCGCATCGACCTCCTTCGATCGATCCTAGGTAGGGATCGATACCGTGTGGGGATCGATGCGCACGCATCCCAGGCGAGTGGGAATCATCGTCACTTAAGGGGTATACCCCTACTGGCTTGGATACTTATGTAACATATACGGTTACATGCTCTTCTGAGAGTGTTGCCGCTGGATAGTTGGCCGGCGCTATGGCCAGCCTCCTCTCCGTCGTCAACGCCTCCTTGTAGGTTACCGGCGACGGGAACACCTTCTGTCGCCATTTCGCTAGAGGTTGGGTGTTTGGGGATATGGACGGCCGGGACCTTTTGAGCCCCTTTCCGTCCGCTCCCTTATGGCCTCCCTTTGACGTTCCCGCGATAGGTTGCCCGATTGCCGAGCCTCCCTTCGCGGTCGCCGTCGCTGGGGCCTTTCCAGCCTCGTATTTCTTGTCCGTGGGGACAGTCCCGTCAGAGTTCCCTTCGCGAGCTGTACGCTCCCTCCGGGCCCTCTTCCTGGCTGCCCCACAGCGTTTCATCTTCCGCCATGCTTCCGGGTCCAGAATAGGGATTTCTCCCTGTACGTCCCCGGTTACATTGGAGGAGAGCTCTTCATCGAGCGTGAGCGAGTCTAGGGCTGGCAAGGCTATAGCTTCGCCCGTCTCAGACGCGCTCCTGCTTGTGTCGCTCGTCAGCGGTGCTTCGGGGGTGGTGCCCAAAATTGGGCCCCTTAACCCTTCCGTCACACCGCTTCCGGGCGCGTATTCGTTAGAGTCCGTGACTGTTCCTGTCACGTCTCTGTCTGTTTGTTTTTGTGTTGGTGTTGTTTTTGTTTGTTTAGTAATGTCCATATAGATCCCACGAGTGGTCGGGAAATA
Source organism: Osmia bicornis bicornis (assembly GCF_907164935.1). Classification (NCBI taxonomy): domain Eukaryota; kingdom Metazoa; phylum Arthropoda; class Insecta; order Hymenoptera; family Megachilidae; genus Osmia; species Osmia bicornis. Next base: position 3,073 of record NW_025791440.1, on the reverse strand, counting down.
AAGGTCCGCCCCTGCAGAGCCCGCTTACAGGGGTAAGGCTAAATACAATGGGGGTGCGCCTGGTACCCCAAGGGCATCATTCGAGACACCATTACCCCGGTGCCATCCAACTCTCGGCACGATAGCTTACACCTTAGCTTGGGGAGCTGGTCCGCGACGGGGCTTTAGTTCTCCGCCGAGGGTTTTTAGGCCTTCAGGGATCCCTTATAGCACCCGCTGGCCAGAGCACTCCATAGACGCTCCTTTCCCGTGTCCCGGTCACCTGAGGCGAGCCGTTCTGCGGTACTCGGGGTCCACTTCACGCACCTGGTCGTCCTCCTATCCGCCACCCGGAGACGCGCTCGGTTGGGGCTCAGCCTGGATCGACCGGTGGTCGTCCTGGTTCCCCGCGCCCCTTTCGGGGGTTAGGGCACTCCGAGAATGTTAAACATACTATAATTTAATGTATACTATAATTAAGAATTTAACGGAATTATAAATTTATCGCTATCAATCAGTGATTCATTATAACTAGAATCACTGTCCCCAATATCATGTTCACTACTGTTAAATCTGTCAGAATCAGTTAATAGCGAAAAGACTTCAGTTGATAGCTTCGAATTTGACTTAATTGTTTTTTTTCTATGATTATTTGCAAAAGGGTCAGAGGAAACCAATAGCATCTGAAATATATCTCTCATTGTGCACTCCCGTGAAAATTTTCTACTATTTCCTTCTCTATATTTTTTTATTTCTTTATGCCTACACTCCTGTGCCTCCTCGGAGAGCTGACCAATTGGGTAGCAAAGTATTTTTAATAACGTCAGAGCCATACACAAGTAATTTATGGACGGTTGGTGGGAGGAGATACCAAGGATATAATTGTACAAATTTTTTTAATGTGTCTGTGGCATATTTTTCGAATTTATCTGCATTTACTTCATATCCACATGAAATAGCTTGTAACAATATACAAAAACGGGTTATTAAATTTTGATCTATGCCTGTTATGGCACTTGATTGCACTGGATTTTCAAAAAATCGACGAGCCGTATTCCCGTCATTTGAAGTACCATAACCAGGCTTCACAATATCAATTAGCAGACCCATTTCAGTCCAAAATCTCTTCTGTATTTTGTCCTTTCGTTTTGCTACTTTTTCTTCGTTCTCTGATTTTATTGTTTATTGTTTGATTTCTAAACGATATGAAATTTTTAACAAGCACTCAAAGCATCGAATTCTCGTGTGCAGAGGGGATAGTCCGAACCTGTAAGTTGTTGGATCGATCACGACCGAGGATGTAGCTGAGTTAATCGATTTATTCATATGACGTGGTCCACATCCGCATGTAAAACATTTTTGGGTAGACATATTCATCAAACTGTTACAAATTTTACCATCAACCATAGTAAAAACGAGAATTGGTTTTATTTCGATTGGTTTCGCTGCTATCATTAATTTTGTGGAAGTTAATGTTTTTATTGCATCTTCTATTTTTTTTGTTTCAGCTTTTTTTAGTTCAGATTTTTCAGATTGTAATAGTAATTTTATTGGCCTGCAAAATCTAGTGCTCGATGGTGTCGTGTATTGCCATAATATTAGTTTATTACCATCTTCTGTATAATACATTTGTAATGGTACTAATGAGACAACAAACATCCAGCTGTCTTCTGATTTTTCATTGGATTCTTTGAACCGTTGTTTACACTTACTCATGCCAGAGGTACCATCACATCCCCATTTGAATATAATTTCAATATCACTCAGTTTGTCTTTTGCGTGGTGTAATACTGGTTATTGTACCTTACAAATTCGTTTAATGGTATGGTCAATGATAGATTGTAACGGCACCTCAGCAGAAATTTCCGTAACTTTAATTTCGTCCGGATAGCATTCCTTTTTTGCTTCGAGAACAAAAGCATACGAAGGAAACGCATTAAAACCATGCATTTTTAAACGTTATTGTACCGCCTCATATGCCCGTTTCGTCATTTTCTCATCTAAAAATGCAGCTAGTGCTTCTTCCTTATTAAGTTTTTCTGGTTTAGCCTGTGAAGTTTGAAAATTCTTTTTCATTCGTTTTACCCTTCGCCCTTCAGGAGATCTACATGCTGCTGTTTTCACTAGAAAAGCAGCATCACGCTTTCCTTCCGATGTTAAACTTACTTGTGCAGCATACACAATTTCGTCATTACTATATGTTTCTAATAATGATTGTATTCGGCGTTTTTTGGTTTTTTCACTTCCTTCATGAAATATTTTTCTAGGGCGACCAGGACCTTTAGATGTTGAAGGCTGCTGTTCAGTCTCACTTTTTTGTAATTCAGGAAAGTATGTGAAACCTTCCAACCACAACGAATTCTTTTTTATAAATTTTTCTTTTACGCGGTGGCTCTTCGTCCATTTTTGGGACATAATATAAGCTAATTTTCTAATACGGTCCATTATAACGGTTTCCATATTCTCTCGAACATCATTAATATTAAAATAATTTAAAACATGATAAACAAGTTGTGAAATTTTCGCCTCTTTCTTCGATTCGTTCAGCCATACATCGAACAAGTGTTTCCGCGAAATTGCGTATGCACCTGGAATTGATAATTTCTCGGTAAGGTGCAGAATGTACCAGCTAATTTTTCTTGGGCATTGTTAAGTAATTCATATAGAAACAATATAAAACAGTTATACAGCTTGAGCATGCTTGAGTCGAGATATAACCTTATATTACTTTTCACTGAGTAAAAAAAAGGAAATGTGCATTAATTTTACATTTACTTACCTTCCATTTTGTTCCTTGTAATAAAAAAATTCACTTTATATAACTATTTCAATTAATAACACGTTTGTGTTGTTGCGTGTTTATTACCATGGAGAAATTGGCCTCCAGCATACACTGCAGTTTCAGACGTTTGGATGGTAATAATGGGTGAAACAAAGGAAAGACTGAGATATTATTATTGAAATTATTTATTTCAGTATATATGTTAATACATCATTCCATTCAAATCCATTTTCAATTAATTCAGAAATATCATTTTTGTCCACCTAGAATTAGAAATTTTACCACTGTGCGGCGCTGAAGAGGCGGCACAGC
>NW_025791439.1:0-44484 GCF_907164935.1 Osmia bicornis bicornis | reverse complement strand
CTTCTTTTAACAAGTCCTTGCATACTGGTTTGACACTTGGTGGCTCTGACACTTTAGGGTTATGTTTCTGTAAATAATTTGTCATCCGTCATCTCATCTCTGAATTTGACTTTTCTATGGCCTATTCTACTTTACGTTTATTTTATTTCATTATTTTTCTTATTGCTTTGTATTTGTATTTTATCTGTATTTTATTTTAAATTTAGTTATTTGGATGATTTAACCTTCTTGGTGGGCCTGCATAATTCATGTACTTATAATTATGGTTTGATCGATTATAAGTATTGTCTTATATATTTCATTTATCTTACACATTTATTTGTTAATTTTCATTCCTCCTCGACCTTGTACATCCTTGTCAAGGCTGTCGAGGTTCCGAGGATTTCTCATGCAGGGATGTGCAGGGAAGAGTTTGAGGCGAATTCAATTCTTTCTAAACGGCACGGCAGTATAATGTTTAAATTTTGCGATTTTCTTGATCGCGTTGTTATATTATTTATTTATTTATTCATTATGTCATGCATTATGCTGGGCTCACATCCTATTTCTTCCCTGTTAATTGATCTAATCTTATTTTGATTTGATTTATTTTATTTTATTTTTTATTTTATCCGGTAAATTAGTATTAGTTAATACTATTTAATTGTGTGCTTGATTGGTTGTATGAGATTTGCTTGATTACATGCGTCGTTACATGCGCTGTTTGATTTTTATTTTTATTCTGATCTTGATTTTTGATTTTCATTTTCATTTTGATTTATTTGGTTAAGTGTCTTATGTTATTTGTTTTATTTGGCTTATTTATTTATTCGGCCTCTCTTTCCTTGGCGGTTGGTTTCCTTTATTTTCGGTACTTTTGCACAATTTGTTTTCTGCACCGCAATAATGTGCTAGCGCAGTGTGTCCTGCACTCCGCGCAGTCTGCGGGTTTTATACGGGTTGATTTATTTCATAATTGTTATTAATCTAGCTTTATGGTTGGTTCACTTTCTTTTATAGTTCGTATTAATATTTATGTTTATATTTATATTCATATGCATATTCATATTTATATTTATATATTTTATTTCAGTTTATTCACAAACATAAATGATTTATATAATAAACTAGCTGTGTTACCCGGCGCTGCCCGGGTGGTATTTTGTCTGAGCAACTGTACATATGGTGGGAATGTAATAGTAGGAGTTTATATGTATTTGCCCGCTCCTAAGTGAATACTGAATACGGGAAGCAGCACCGACGGCGTAGCACATCCATCCCCACCGCTGAGGTACGAAGATATTCCCACTACTATGTCAACACTGCAGCGGTGGGGATTAGCAGTTCTACTGATCTGTTCTGAGCTACGATTTACACAAACGAAATAAACAATATTTTATACGTTTCCCGATGCAACAGTGTAATAAAACTGAGCCTATGTCCTTCGCAAGGTTATAAGGAACACATAAAAAGAATCGCATCAAAATCGAAGCAGTAGATTTGGAGATTACCCCGAACAAAGAAAATGCTTACAGCTTTATATATTAGTATAGATGATAATCGTAGCTTTGACTTACTTATTAATAAATTTATTCTTGACTTTGCCCCGTCGCGAAGTTTTATTTGTTACCTCTTACTTTCAGTATAATTACCTTTACCTTCGCGAATAGTGTTGTATATCAGACTTATCTTTGATGATAGGTTTGATGGTAAATATGGATTCCTAGGATTGCGCGGCTGTACGATGAATGCTTCTGCGGACGGTAACTATGTTGTAACGGGTAACTGGCGCGCGGTAGGTAACTGCTGCGCGGCAGATAATTGGTCTGTGGATAACCGTCACGAAGCGAACGGCCGAGTATTATATGGTAAATGGAATAATTGCGGTTGGTAATATCTCTGGTGCTGCGGTTGGTTACCGACTAGGGATAGCTTTTACGGCTTATCTTCGGGCAGTATTGCGTGCTTTACTTATTACGATGCGTTTTGCTATCGTTATCTTTCATAGGTACCTTACTTCTGGTTTTCATCGCGGTGATTTATTGAAAGTTGTTGAAGTATTTTCGCTTTTCGCTTTCGAACGTTTATATATTCTGTATAATTGATTAATTTGATGGTTTGGTGGTTAATTTGATGGTCGATAATCATTATGGTATAGACTAGGGAATTTTCATGAACGCTAGGTATCTATATTCTATTCTTTATGGTTCGTGGTCGCGCTCTTTATTTTACTTCGCCCGGTTTCCTTTCCTATCTTAGTTGACGTTGACATGGTCATCGGTCATCTATGATGTGATGTGATACGAAGTGTTAAGTGATAAGTGTCAATTGAACTGAATTAATTGAATTGAATTTTCTATTTAATTTAATTTTAATTTAAATGTTGCATTTATTCGTACGGAGGTGATTGTGGTGAAGGTGCGCGCTCTACGGTGATGCATTGTGTTTCATTGCAGTGTATGTGTTTCAAGTGGTGCTATTTGCTCTGTTTTGTTTATATTATATTATATTACATTATATTACATTATATTATATTATTTTATTTTATTATATTATATTACGTTCAATTTATGTTTCCATTTACGTTTATGTTTATGTATTGAATATATTGAATATGCTATTTAATTATGCTATTATATTATATTATATATTATATTATTTTAGATGATTTAAGATTTTGGATTGTATTCAGTTATTCAGTCAATTCAGATAACTCAGTTATTTTAGTTATATTAGGTTATACCTAGTCAGTATTCTGTGCTGAATTAATTGTAAATTGTATGGCATTGTTTATATAACTTCTTACCTTTATTTTATTATAATTGAGTGAATAAATGAACAGAGTAGCTGGTGGCGGCATATGACATATTAAATTAAATTAAATTAACTGACTTGATTTCTGATTATTAATATATGTTTGTTTTTATTTCACCGTACCTGCTGTGATTATATCTATCTGTCTTACTTTGGGTCTTATATTTATGGAATTTAGTAGAGTTGTCTGGATTGGATGGTTTAATGAGTTTATTTTGTGCACTTATTGCGTTTATAATCCTTCTGTATATTTTAAGGATGGGTTTGATTTTGATTTCTTGATTGCTTAGTTCTTAGTTTCTTAGTCTCTTTGTAGTATCACACATTGTTTCTAAGCTTTCAGAGGTTGTTTGGGTTCCTAGGCATTGTTAATTAATTGTAGACTATATGATATATTATACATCTTTAGCACTCCTAGATATGAATGGCATTAACTTTGGTTTATTGGTTTATTGTTCGCGGCTCACTATTCTTATTCTTATTCTTGGTCATCTGACATGTTTCAGGGACTTCTTTCTCCAATTGTGTATTTATGTTTTACGTTTCACGTTTCTATAATATCGTTCGCTACTCATTTTGTAGCTCTTCGTACCCCTTCAGGATAATGTTTTGCATATTATGGTTAACGCAATTCTAGTGCAGCTGTGACGGTTGGTGGATCTGTGAATTTTGGATATTTACGGTACTTTATGCATTCTTTTGTATATTGATTTCTCCTATCTTAATTGCAATTCGATTCTGATTTTGATTTGGAAAATGTTAATTCAGTTTTGGTTAATATGGTGGATGCTCAGGGAAGCATACGCTGCAGTAATCTTTCTGGCATGGTACAATATCTTTATTGTTTTCTATACATACATATGTGCGTCATGATTCCTTAAATTCTTTGAAATTCTGATCTCCTGGACCGTGGATCTCATTTGACTTTCTTATAATAATGTCTGGTTGGTTCTAGTATTCATATGTCTTCTTTATTAATCAGGATTAAAAGGGGTTGAATGGAATTGTATCATTTAAATTGACTATAATATAAGGAGTTTAATTAACTATCTATATTAGTATACTTTATTAAATTAAATTGATTGCACTTGGCGTGTTTTTGTTACATATTATATATATACATATGTTCATAATAATTTTATCTATTTTCTTCATTTTAGGGACTAGTTTTCTTTTATTTCTATATTGTGGTTCAGTAATTATACGGTAGTATGTGGTGTTTATTATTTGATTAGCTTTGTTCATCATACGTTGTACTACATTGACTTACTTGCATCTGCATTAGTATTAACGTTAATGTCAGACTTATCGGAGCGGTATGATAATTCAGTAACAATCTATGCAATTTTAACTATTTGAATTGATTTGACTTGCTTCAGGTTTTGTGCTGATTTACGTTTCATGTTGCTCCTGGGTCATGTCAGTCTGCTCATGTCAGGTGGGTATTTTCCTCTCCTATTAATCGTTACGTTTTGCCTCCACTTCTGTTGGCTGGCGTAGGGTTTTCTGCAAATGGATTAATATTATGATTTACGGTTTAATATTTAATATCATGGTATCTTATGATGTTAATAGTTCTATCTCTTCCTACTATGTTCATTATATTCATCATCATTCATGTTATGTGATATATATTGCTACTTATCTTTATTATGATTTGCTAACAATAATTAATAATTTATTTATTTATTGCTCACTGCCTTCATTTGATGATTTGATTGTTTCTCCACCATCTTTGCTTATTAAACGAATTTGAGGTCGTGGTTGCGTGAAATGTTCCTGCAAGCAAGTTTAAGCAGTTTCAATAATTTCAAACAATAATTCCAATTATCAGTGTTACATTATGCTCACCATCTATTTCTTCTTTTGCTTTTATTCCCAGCTGATCTTCCCTTCTTTGAAGATTTAGTACTTTTCCCATTAATTGACGTGATAGGAATATATTATGTATTGTATACAATGTCTGACGTTAGCGCCATTGATTGACCTGCTCAATTTTATGTTTTATGTTGCTCTTTTCATTTACGTTATCCTGGTTATCTTGGCTATGTGGGCCTCGCAGGAGGGATTCTCAGCTTCTCAGCTTCGCTGGTTTGAGCACTTCATATAAGCTCTCAGTTCTCTTCTTATTATCTGTAATTCTTCTTTCAGTCACTTTGATAGTGTTAATAGATGATTATGAGGAATTCCCTGTCGCACATGCATTTATTTGTTATACTATATAGCGTACCTTTCTGTTGTGGTGATCTTGTTTCTTCATTTTGTGGTAATGCGTGTACCCACTTCGCATGAGAATCTGCTGTCTATAGTATACTTTATACTTTACCTTTTACTTTTGACAATATTGGCATTCTGTGTTTTACTTCTTCTGGCATTGCTATCTGCTATTGTCTGGCATCTTTGCATCTTTACTTTACCTTTTACATCCTTGGTTCATTTTCATTTCAGTTTTATAGTTTGTTTGAATTTTATTTGAACAGTGTGTTCAAATTGTGTGCTAGGGTTAAATATTAAATACTCTTTACTATTATTCCCTGCTGCTTGGTTGCTTGGCTGGATGTTGACATCTGAGGTTTTGAGGTTTTGTTGGTTAATAGCTTTGCTCTGCTTATGTCGAGTCCACATATGCTCGTCTGTTTACTCGCTTGCCATGCTTCTTATGTTTAGTTCACATGTTCGCATGTTCGCATGTTTATTATTGTTCGTTCTTTTATTTTAACTGTTTCATAAACTGTTCTGTGCATCAGATGCATATTATACGCTGATTTTTGTTGACTTTTGTGATCTAGTTACGTTTAATCACGTTTAATTATCTTTATGTTTATTATAGCTATTATGTTTATCATTTTATCATTATTTACTGTTCGTTTATCGGTTCTATTCATGGACTTATTGATTTACTGATTCATTCATTCATTCACTCATTCACATATTATTGTTGCATTTTGGGGTATCCAATGTGCTATGCTTGTCGTGAGCGTTTGTGTGTGTGTGTGGAGTATGTATGGGACAAGTCATCGAGGATTGAAGCCTACGAAGACGTGGCACAGTCAACCGGGGTAAGGACTCGCCCCGGGACCTGGCTGTGTTGAAGAGCAAGCCCTGCTGAAGCAGGTGAACACATGGCGCGATCACCCGTTGAGCAGGAGCTCCGGTTCCTGGTCGTGGCCGAAGAGAAAGCTCCTGACCTCGCTTTGCAGGCTGGTGAAGACATGGCGCGATCACCCGTTGAGCAGCAGCTCCGGTTCCTGGTCGTGGCCGAAGAGGAACCCCTGTCCTGGCAAAATGCTAGGCAGGCGAAGAGGTGGCGCGGTCACGCCGGGATGGCGCGATTCTTGAGGATGTCCCCCCGGTGCCGATCGTTGCTGAAGAAAAATTCCTGCGTGTACTGCACAGGTTGAAAATGTCCTACCGCAAGATCGGAGGTGCAACGGCGTCGATCCGCATATGCCCCATGGTGCCTAGCGCATGGCGTTTTTGCGTGAGGACGGAATAATGCGAAATGCATTGAATTGCCAAAACGCCGTTGTGGCTATACGTTGGTATTCTTTATATATCCCAAAGGATGAAAAGGTACTGGCGGCCCACACAGGGAAGAGGTTTTAGTGGGTAGTATATCCAGCCACAGGACTGTCCCCTCTGGACTACCTGCTCAAGGTCGCCCCTTCTGGGCTGAGACCTACTCTTGGGCTAAACCCCACCCTTCGGGGTCGGGTTGCCAGGTTGCCCCCTTCTGGAGTTGCCTCCTTGGGTTTGCCCCCACCAAACGGGCGCCAGGCTGCCCCCTCAGGGCGGGTAAGAGTCCCACACTGCCCGGGCCCCCTCTAGCCGACTAGACGAAAGGGGATCATCCTGCGCGTGCATAAATGCATTTCCTCTTCTATAAAAAAAAAAAAGGTTCCACGGACCTGGCCAAATGTACTGGCTGGGCGGGGAGGTGATACCCCGACGTGGCGCGTCCCCAGGTGGCGGATAGGGGAATGCTCGCCATGCACTTTTCGGAGTGCATGTACGGTAGGAGTGAAATAAAATAGCTCCCGCGGACCAAACACCAAGGGAAGGAAAACCCATCAAAACTTCCCCTGTGACTGGGGGATAGAATACAGGCACGGTAACCCCTGCCTGTCGTAGGAGGCGACTAAAAGGGGGGCGCTTGCTGCTGTCGAAGTAGCCTCGCAGATGACCCGGGGTGATGCCGGTGGGATCTACGGATCCTGGCAGGGCCTCCCTTGCCGGTAAGGCCTGGGTCGGAGAGGCGAAAAGGTGGCTGCAGCGTCGTTGAGTTCTCCAGGGGCCAGGCTGCGTAGCGGTCTGGTGCGGGTAGCGAACCCGGAGTGACCTAGCAATGATACCGAAACCCAGTGGTCACGTTTCGCTGGAACGGGGGGCTTACCTTCATTGGTCGGCCCGCGAGGATGACAACCTCTATAAAAAATCCCTAGCCCCAAGCTGCGGTGCGCGGTGAGCAGGGCGTGCCCGGAATAAGCGCCAGGCATGGCTGATGGGTGCATCAGTCTCTAGCGGCCAACCCCAGGGTACCTGGCGACCTCCCGGGTGTACTAGCCTTACCCGGGTACGGCGGCTCTGCCCGGGTGGACCCATGGACCGACTCTCTTGTGGGACCATTATGGATGGAATTACTAAATCAACAAATAAACAAACTGGACTGGATTTAACGGAAACGACCATGGCTACGAATCAGGACGTGAGACAGGCAGTTAGCGAGGTGGACCTGGTGCTGCCCGGCACTAGTGGAACGACGGATGCGCGCCAGCTATCCGTTCAACTTTCTAGGGTGGACGCGGAATGGTCTACCCTGAGGTCGGGGCGAAGAAGGGGCGGGGTCTCCCCGGCGGCCTCGGATGCCGCTGCATCTCGGGACGGCGTGGACTCGGACGAGTCAGTCGTTTCGGCTGCGTCCTTGGAGAGACGGCCGGCGAAGAGGAGGGGCCGTCCGCCGACCACCGGCGTGTACTCGCAACTCGCCGCGGCGAAGCAAATGCTCCTGTAGGTACACCGCCAGGAGCTGGAACTCGCGGACGAGAAGAGGGCACTGGACCCTGCCTAGGACCCTCCCGAGCCGAGTCGAAGTAGCAGGTCCCTCCCCGAACCTGAGGACCTGGCGGAGGAGTTCAGGCATGTCACGACCGTCGACCTAGTCGCCCAGGCCCTGGAATTCTGTAGGGATGTGGAGAGGGTAGCGGGCGTTTCCAAGGCCCTCAAGGGAACGCTCGTCAGGAAACTAAGGATGGCCGCACGCCATTTAAAGGCAATCCATACGGAGACGGCGGTTAGGGCCACCCCCGGTAGGGCAGGTAAAGAGCTGGAGGAGCTCCGCCCCCAGCTAAAGCTCCGAGAGGAGCAGCTGGCGGCCCAGACAGCCCAGATCAGCATCCTCCAGCAAAGCCCGGCGGAACTCACATGCCGGGTCGCGACCACGGAGATGCCGGTAATCGCTGGTCCGAAGAGGGTCGCGATGCCCGACTCGCCATTGTCCGGCGAAGAGGCGGGCAGGAAGAGGAGGAAGGACGAAGTCGAAGTTTTCGACTTACCGTCTTGCCCGCCTGAATTCTCCGTGGTGCAGGTCCCGATCCCAGCTGCTGCACCTGGAAAAGAGGAGGGGAAGGTTGGTGGCCCCGAGCCCGATCTGATGAGGGTATTTGCGGCTCTCCTCGAGAAAGGTCGGAGAGTCGGGTGCGGAATAAGTCCCTGCCTGCCACGGAGTCGTTGCTAGGGCCCTCCTCAGCACCGGACCAGCCGGCATCATTTGTGGAGGCCAGAATGGCCCGGATTGTTGAGGAGCATCGGAGGACGGAGGATGGGACCTGGGTGACAGTGGTTGGCTGCCGCGCTAAAGCTGCGGAGAAGAAGGCGACAGCAGAGAAGAAGGCGGTAGCGGCCAAGGCCCCTCCCTCCCAGGGCTCCAAGGTGGTTGCCCAGAAGGGGCAGAAGAGAGGGGTGGCACCGGCGGTCAAGGGGCAAGGGGCCCAATCTGTCAGGCAGAAAGCCCCCCGCCCTCCTCGTACAGCGGCGGTCACCATCAACCTAGCTCCCGAGGCTGAGGTCTCATACGCCGAGGCCATGCTCATGGCCCGGGAGCGGGTCAAGTTGGAGGAGCTGGGCATCACGGCGTTGATGCCCACAAGAGCTCGAACCGGTGGCTTGGTCCTCGAGATACCTGGGGCGGACAAGACGGACAAAGCGGCCAAGTTGGCTGACCGACTCCGCCAGGTGTTTAGCGGCACTGAGGTCAGGGTTGCCCGCCCCATAAAAATGGGCGAGGTGAGTGTGACCGGTCTCGACGACTCGGTCACCCCGGTGGAGGTGGCGGCCGCGTTGGCCGCTGCGGGGGGTTACTCCGCGGAAGAAATTAAAATGGGGGAGATTCGCACCTGCCCCCAAAGGATGGGGACTGTCTGGGCGAGATGCCCTCTAGCGGCACTTAAAAAGTTATCCGTCTCTGGGAGGGTTCTGGTCGGGTGGTCCTTGGCCAGAATACAGGCGCTGCCACCGCGGCCATTGCAGTGCTATCGCTGCCTGGAAAGAGGGCATGTTAGGCAGCGATGCACTTGCGAAGCTGATAAGTCCGACCGCTGCTATGCGTGCGGAGAGTCGGGCCACGTGGCCAGCAAGTGTAGCGACACCCCGCGGTGCCCCCTCTGTGCCGACCCGGGGCGGCCCGCGGGGCATCGATTGGGGGAAAAGTTTGTGCCCCCTCCTCCTCCCAGAGGAAGAAAAAGAGTGCCGTTGAAAGGGCAGGAACAGCCCCCAAGGAACAGGCATCAAGGACCAAGCCTGCGGAGTCGAAGAAGGGGGGCAAGAAAAATCTCCCTGCCAAGTCGGCGAGCAAAAATGCCGCGGAGGCGGCTCGTAAGGCCTAGGTATGGGGCCCAAGGGCCGTATACTTCAGGCCAACTTGAACCACTCGGCCAGCGCTCAGGACACGTTATTCCAAACCCTGGCCGAGTGGAAGGCTGGGTTGGCGGTGGCCGCAGAGCCGTACTGAGTCCTCGACAGACCAGATTGGTTCGGGGACGAGGACGGCTCCGTGGCGGTTATTGGCATTGCAGTACCCCCACACCCCGCCCCGCTGGAACGGGGCCGGGGGTTCGTCGGCGTGCTGTGGGGTGAAATAGCGGTAGTGGGGCTCTATGCCCCGCCCAGATGGCCTCTCGCGCAATATGAACAGTACCAGGACCGGGTGGGGGACGTTGTCTCCCGTTGTTCCCCCCGGCCAGTGCTAGTCCTCGGGGACTTTAATGCCCATGCGTCACTTTGGGGCTCCCCGAGGACAAACGCGAGAGTCAGGGCGGTCGTAAATTGGGCGGCGGGGCTAGGACTCCACCTGCTCAATGTGGGGTCCGTTAGTACCTGCGTGCGTGCCCAGGGGGAGTCTATAGTCGATCTGTCTTTCGCGACTCCCCTGGCCGCGCGTATGGTGCAGAGTTGGAGGGTGGTGGAAGAGGCGGTCACACATAGTGACCATCTATACATCCGCCTCGACCTTACCACCACCGCCCGCCGCCCCTGTGGACCACCACCGCTACGGTGGGCGCTGAAGAGGATGGACGAGGACGTGCTGATGGCTGCAGCCCTCGCTCTGGCCTGGCTGCCAACACCTGCCGGGGTGGTCGCGGACATTGGGGAGGAGGTAGAACGGTTCCGGGGAGCCATGAAGATGGTGTGCGACGCCGCCATGCCCCGCGCCAAAAACCTCCCCAGGCGGGCCGCCTACTGGTGGACGGGCGAAATTGGTAATCTGAGACGAGATTGTCTCGCAGCCCGTTGCCAGTGGCAAAGGGCCCGCAGAAGAAGGACATTCCGCGACCCAGCAAGGGAGGAGGATCTGTACGGGCAGTACCGAGTTTTGGAAACTGCCCTGCAGGCGGCCATCAAGGAGTCTAAATCCCGGGCATGGGACCAGCTCCTAGGCTCTGTCCAGAAGGACCTATGGGGGCGCCCATACAAAATGGTGATGGGCAAGATTAGGCCCTGGGCGCCCCCATTCACGGAGTGCCTCGACCCCCGGTTTTGGGGGCGGGTAGTCGACACTTTGTTCCCACGAGAGAGGGAACACACCCCTCCCCCCGCCGGACCACGAGGAGGTGGTTTGGTACGACGAACTGAGGGTCACGGAGGAGGAGCTGGCCGGGGCGATTAAACGGATGGGGGCCCGAAACACTGCTCCGGGCCCCGACGGCGTCCCTGGCCGTGCCTGGGTGAAGGCTTTACGCGTCCTCGGTCCGAGATTGAGACGCCTCTTCAGCGCCTGTATTGAGGAAGGAGTCTTCCCAGAACAGTGGAAGACGGGGCGGCTAGTCCTCATCCGGAAGGATGGGCGACCCGCCGACAGTCCCTCGGCCTACCGGCCCATCGTGCTGTTGGACGAGGTGGGGAAGTTGTTCCAGCGGATTCTGGTATCCCGCCTCGTCCAGCACCTGTCCCAGGAGGGTCCCGACTTGGCCGAGTCGCCATATGGCTTCAGGCGGGGCCGCAGCACTATGGACGCAATCCAGTCGATGCGCTCCCGCTGCAACTCGGCCACGTCCCTCGGCAGGGTGGCGTTAGGCGTTAGTCTAGGACATCGGCAACGCCTTCAACACCCTGCCTCACGGGACGATAAGGGGGGCGCTGATACGCCACAAGGCGCCCCCCTACATGAGGAGGATCGTCGGCGACTACCTCCGGGACAGGAAGATAGTGTACAGGAGCCGGGATGGCCAGATGCACGAGAGGGACGTGGACTGTGGCGTACCCCAGGGTTCTGCGTAAGGTCCCACACTTTGGGACCTGGGGTACGACCCGGTCTTGCGGGTCGAGCTCCCGAACGGTGTGAGCCTCACGTGCTTCGCAGATGATACGCACGTGTTGGCCGTCGGTCGGGGGTGGAAAAGGACTAGCCGCCTCGCCGAGATTGGCGTCGCTGCCGTTGCCGCGGGGAACCGGCGGCTGGGCATCAGCTAGCTCCCCACAAAACCGAGGAGATGTGGTTTTACTCGCCTCGGCGTGGGATTGCGCCACCGCCCCAGTCGGTGGTCCATGTGAGTGGAGTCAACGTCCAGGTGGAGAAGGGCCACAGGTACTTGGGCCTCCACCTGGACAGCCACCGGCGCTTCGTGGAGCACTTCGGTCGTCTGGCCCCTAGACTAGACAGGGCAAGCAACGCGCTTGCCCGTCTACTGCCCAATATCGGGGGGCCCAACGAGAAGATTCGCCGTTTCTACGTGGGGATCATACGGAGCATGGCTCTCTATGGTGCGTCCATATGGTCGAACGCCCTGATGGATTCCCGGCGCAGCCAGGAACTGCTGCGCCGGGCTGAGAGGAGGATAGCCATCATGGTAATCAGAGGTTACCGCACGGTCCGCTACGAGGCGGCGATGACCCTTTCGGGGGTTGTCCCCTTCAAGTTCCAGGCAGAGGGTGACGCCAAAGTCTTCTGGCGTCTGCGTGCCCTTCGTCTGGACGGGATCCCGCCAGAAGAGATGACCGAAGCTGCTGCTAGGATTAGGCGCCAGGCCCGGCAGAGAGCCCTGGGTCGGTGGCGACGCGAGCTCGTCGAGAGCGGCGCCACCGCCCAGCTCGTAGCCGGGACGGTCCTTCCAGTGCTCAAGAAATGGAGGGACCGCGGCCACGGATGGCTCACGTTTAGGACCACACAGGTGCTCACCGGACACGGTTCTTTCGGTGAGTTCCTGCACTGGATCCGGGCGGAGGGGACGGCAGCATGCCATTACTGCGGGGCGGGGCGGGGCACCGCGCACCATGCCCTGGAGCACTGTCCAGCGTTTGCGCGGGCCCGTCACGCCCTGCGGTGCGAAGTTGGTGGTAATCTCACGCCGGTGGCACTTGTCAAACAGATGCTCGCCGGCAAGAATCAGTGGAGGGCGGTGACCGATTACTACGAGACGGTCATCGCACTGAAGGAGGAAGCGTAGCGGGGTCGGGACAGAACCGACCCCATCCGCAGAAGAAGGAGGGGGCGTCGTCGGGGGAGACTCCCTGACGGCGTCACCTGAACGAGATGGGACGGTGGGCCGTGAAGATGTTACATACCAGGCCCACCTTTCCCAACGCGGAGAAGAGGAGGGGGGGAGCACCCGCTCCCCCTGAAAAGGAGTTCTATGGGGGGACACCAGTCACCCCCCGAAAGAGGAGCACCGGGGAGGGGCGAACGTCCCTCCCCCAACACCGATCGCGCGGCCCCACGAAACTTCTGCGGGGCCGCAGGGGGCCGGGGCTGGGGCATCGGTCCCTATTGCACGCGGCCCGAGGAGTGCCGTCATCAGGTGTGGCCCCCGATGGCGGCGGAGTTTGGCACGTAGGGGGAGGGCCAAAGCTAGACCCACCCGCGAGCAAGGCGGCGTCAACGCGCCATGGGTGTTTGGGCCCCGGTGTTGTTCGTCAGAGGTCCCGGGGCCCTCCCCAACACCCAGCGTAGGCCACCGTGGGGGTTTTAGCCGGTAAAAATCCGGCACTACCCTCGGCTCCTCCCCAGGGGGGCTGGGGGCGTCTTGCGAAGATTTCCCCCACGTAAAAAAAAAAAAAAGGTTAGGTTAGGTTGGATTCCCGCTCCACGGACCTACCTGGTTATCCAGGATAGGCGGGGAGGTGATTCCCCGACGCGGCGCGTTCCCAGGTGCCGGATAGGAGAATGCTCGGCATGCACTTTTCGGAGGGCATGGAGGGTAGGAGCGATAGCTCCCGCGGACCAAACACCAAGGGAAGGAAAGCCCATTACAACCTCCCCTGTGACTGGGGGATAGAATACAGACACGGTAACCCCTGCCTGTCGTACAAGGCGACAGAAAGGGGGACGATCGCTGCCGCTGGAATGGCCTCAATGAGGACTTGGGGCGATGCCGGCGGGGTCCTTGGGCTACGGCCTTTGGACTCTGGAAGGTACTACCATGCCGGTAAGGTCCATGGCTGAGAGGCGATGAAGGTTGCAGCGGCGTCGTTGAGTTCTCCAGGGGCCAGGCTGCGTGGCAGTCTGGTGCGGGTAGCGAACCCGGAGTGCCCTAGCAATTATACCGTAATCCAGTGGTCACGTTTCGCTGGAACGGGAGGGTTGCCTTAACCGGCCGGCCTGCGAGGATGACAATCTCGTCAAAAATCCCTAGCCCCAAGCTGCGGCACGCGGTGAGGAGGGTGCCCCTGGAGTTAGCACCAGGGGTGGCTGGTGGGTGCACCAGTCGCTAGCGACCAACCCCGGGGTACCTGGAGACCCCCCGGGTGTATCTGCCTTACCCAGGTAAGGCGACTCTGCCTGGGCGGACCTAGGATCCGACATACTCGTGGGACCAACATGGAAAATTCTACAAACCAAAAACAAAACGCAGGACGGGACGAAACGATGACACACCAGGCAAGGGAACCTGACACGGTCAGGTGGGCAAGGGATGAGGAGACGGCGCAGCCGGGGCCTAGTCGTGCCGCGGCTCCCGCTCCGGCAAGAAGGGCGCGACCCATGTCGGCGGGATCCACCAGGTGCTGGAGGGCTTTTTCTGCTGCCTCTGATAGGGGATTCTGCCGACAGCCGGTTGACAGCGAGGAGGAGTCGGATGGGTCGGGGATCTCGGTGTCGCCAACGACCCCCAGCACCCCGGCTGCGGCGAAGAGGGGACGCCCCCATACATTGGGAGACTACGTGGCCCTTGCCGCGAAGAAAGAAGAATTCCTGCGCATACAGCGGGAGGAGATGGAGCTCCAGGCAACTAGGGAGCTACTGGACGTCTGCGCGGCCCCACGCCAGCCAAGCCGGTCGGCCCGTAAGCTGAGGGAGGCGGAGGAAATTGCGCGGTAGGTGCGCCACCTCCCCTCGCCAGACCTTGTGGCGCGCGCCATGGAGGGCGCCGTAAAGGTCGAGAAGGTTGCGGGGTGCTCCAAAAACCTGAAGGGCACGTGTGTCGGTGCCCTCAGGGAGGCATCCCGTGACGCGGAGGCGGTCGTCAACGAGCTGGGGCTGAGGGCCGCTCGGCACCGCGACGACCACGAAACGGAGGAGCTCAGGGCCCAATCACAGCTCCGCGACGCCAAAATAGCGTCACAAGTGGAGGAGATTGCGACGCTGCGGCGGGAGGTGGAGGCTCTGCGCGAGAGGCCCCCGGCGGTAGAAGCCCCGGCCGAAGAGGAGCTGTCGGAGGGCTACCACGTTGGAGGAGACGGAGGACCCCGCCCCGGTGCGTTCACCGTCGCCTGCCGCGACTGCTGGGGGGCGGGCCGTGGACGACCCCACCGAGCACGAGGCCCCGGCCGCCAAGGGGGGGCGGGCCGGGGCGTTGGGGACGGCCGCGCTCATGGAAGGCATCGCAGCCCTCGTCGCGCTGAGCGTGGCCGACCTCCGACGGGAGCTCGTCGGGGACGGGCTCGGCCCCGCCCCCCGGGGGGCGCCGCCGGGTGCCCCCCTCTTACCACCTCTGGACGGCAGGGGAAGGGGCAGAGGCAACAGCGCGGGGATCCCACGACATCCTGGGAACTCCGCAGCCCCAGAAAAATGGTTCGGGGGCGGCTGGACTCGCGCGCCTTCCCGCCCTACGGCCTCCACCGGCTCGTTCGTTGCCGACAGGATGGCAAAAATCCAGGAGGACCACCGCCAGGAGACCGAGGCGTGGTCCAATGTGGTAGGACGCAAAGCCAAGAAGGCAGAGGCGGCGAAGAAGAAGGGTGTGGAGATGGCCCTCCCTCCGCCGCCGGCAAAGAAGACGGGGAGGAGGACGACGGCCGGGACGATAAATCCCCCGGCCGCACGAAAGGAGGGAACCACGGGGGGCAAGGCGACAAAGGAGGCCACAAAGCAGCCCCGCCTCGCCCGCCCCCCCATAATCTCGGCGGTCACGCTAACTGTCGCGCCCGGGGCGAAGACCACCTGCTGTGAGGCTATGATCAGGGCCAGGCAGGAGGTCGACCTCGCGGAGATCGGCATAACCGATCTCCGGCCCAGGCGCGCAGCCACCGGCGTTCTCGTCCTGGAGATCGCCGGGACGGAGAGGTCGGCAAAGGCGGCGGCCCTGGCTAGCCGCCTCCAAACTGTGTTCCGCGGGTCCGATGAGGTTAGGGTGGCGTGCCCAGTTAAAATGCACGAGATCCGCCTCATCGGGCTCTACGATTCGGTCACCCGGGAGGAGGTGGCAGCGGCGGTGGCAACCGGAGGAGCCTACACCGCGGAGGAGGTCAAGGTGGGGGAGATTCGCGCCCCACCCCGTGGCCTGGGGAGGGTCTGGGTGAGGTGGCCCCTCACCACAGCCAACAAGGTCGACGACGCTGGGGGGCTGAGGGTCGGCTGGTCCTCAGCACGGGTCGAGGCCCTGTCGACTCGCCCCCTGCAGTGCTACCGCTTCCTGGAGACTGAACGTGTCAGGCAGCGGTGTCCCTGCGGGGTCGATCTTTCGGATCGCTGCTTCAACTGCGGCGATCTGGACCATCGAGCCAGTGGCTGTACGGCCCCGCCGCGGTGCCCCCTGTGCACCGATTCAGGGCGGCCCGCGGAGCACAGGATGGGGACCAGAGGATGCCCGTCGGTCACCGCGAAGAAAGGGCGGAAGCGGTCCGCCAAAAAGACGAGCGCGAAGCAGTCCACGGCTGCATCGCCCACTGGGGTAGCGGGCCCCAGCAACTGTGGGGGCAGCGGTGGAGCCGGCGCGCAATGGGGCCTAAGGGTCCTTTCCCGCAGGCCAACATCAACCACTCGGCCGGGGCGCAGGACCTTTTGCTACAAACCCTGGCCGAGTGGCAGATTGAGGTTGCGGTGGTGTCCGAACCGTACCGCGTACTGGACCGACCGAACTGGTTCGGCGACTCGGCGGGCTCAGTCGCCATCGTCCTGGGGGGTCGGCGCGTCCCCCCGCACGCTGATGTCTTAGCGCGGGGGCGGGGTTTTGTGGCCGTTGACTGGGGGGCGTAGCAGTGGTGGCGTGTACGCGCCGCCCAGCTGGTCCCTGGGGCGGTTCGAGGAGTTCCTGGACCGGGTGGGGAGCGTTGCGGTAAGCTCCCACACCCGGCCGACATTGGTCCTCGGGAATTTCAACTCCAAGGCCGAAGCCTGGGGGTCCCCGAGGACCGACGCGAGAGGAGGGGCGGTACTGCTCTGGGCGGCTGCCGCGCTGCTCCTGCTTCTGAACAGGGGCTCCGCCAGCACCTGCGTTCGGGCTCAGGGGGAATCCATTGTGGATCTCGGCTGGGCGTCCTCTGTGGCCGGGCGCATGGTTTAAAATTGGAGGGTGGCGGCGAAGGAGACGCTGAGTTATCATCTATACATCACCTTCGGCTACTCCCTCCCCGCCGCCCCCCGGCCGGCGCGTGGCCCGTCACTGCGTCGCTGGGTGCTGAGGAGGCTGGACAAGGACATTCTGATGGCCGCAGCCCATGCCGTGGCCTGGCCAGCTCTTCCGGCCGAGCCGGTCGTGGACGTTGAGAGGGAGGCCAAGTGGTTCCGGGAGGCGATGACCGCAATATGCGACACCGCCATGCCCCGGGTCACGCGCCTGCCCCCCCGGAGGGCGGTGTGCTGGAGGTCAGCACGCCCGGCGCCAGTGGCAGCGCGCCCCAAGGGCACGAGTCCGCGACCCGGCGAGGGAGGATCTGCTGAGGGGCACATACCAGGTCTTCGTGGTAGCTCTGAGGCAGGCCATCAGGGACGCGAAATCCCGGGCGTGGGTGGAGATCCAGGGCTCTCTGGACGAGGAACCGTGGGTGCGCCCTTACCGGATGGTCAAGGCAAGCTCCGCGCACGGGCGCCCCCGGTCTCGGAGAGCCTGGACCCCCAGCTGCTGTCGCGGGTAATAGACACCCTCTTCCCCCGTTCCGGGGGAACGTCGCACCCGCGCCACCAGCAATGGCCGGCGCAGCCCGTCGCCTGGTCCGCCGACATGGGGGTCACAGAGGAGGAGCTGGACAATGCCGTCGGAAGGCTCGGGGCCAAGGACACCGCCCCGGGCCCGGACGGCATCCCCGGCCGCGCCTGGGTTATCGCGTCCGGCTCCCTAGGTCCGAGGCTGTGCCGCCTCTTCAGCGCCGCTTTGGAGCAGGGGGTGTTCCCCTCGATTTGGAAGGAGGGGCGGCTGGTCCTCCTTCGAAAGGACGGACGGCCCGCAGATTCTTCCTCTGCGAACCGGCCCATTGTGCTGTTGGACGAAGTGGGAAAGCTCTTCGAGCGTGTCATCGCATACCGCCTCTTCCACCACCTGTCGAGCGTTGGCCCCGATTTGGCCGACATCCAGTTCGGGTTTCGCGAGGGTCGCAGCACCATCGACGCTATCCAGCGGGTGCGCACCCTCGCCGAGTCGGCCACGTCCATAGGTGGGGTGGCGCTGGGCGTGTCCTTGGACGTTACAAACGCGTTCAACACCCTGCCCCATGGGACGATACGGGGGGCGCTGGTTCACCACAACGTCCCCCCGTATCTGCAGAGGATCATCGGGTCCTTCCTGGATGGCAGGTGGATACTGTACACGGGCCGGGACGGTACGCTGCCATGGAGGGAGGTCGACTGCGGAGTGCCCCAGGGGTCCAAACTGGGCCCCCCCTTTTGGAACGTGGGGTACAACGCGGCGCTGCGGGTGATCCTCCCGCCCGGGGTGTGGGCCACGGTATTCGCAGATGACTACTACCTGCTGGCCACCGGGCGGGACTGGTTGAGGACCTGCTGCCGTGCCGAGGTGGGGGTCGCCATCGTGCGAAGAGCGATCCGGGCGCTGGGTCTGGCGCTAGCTCCTCACAAGACCGAGCCCATGTGGTTCATCGAGCCTCGGCGTGGGGAAGCCCCTTCGGCCCAGCTCTGGCTCGAGTTCGGCGGGTGCCGGATCGTGATCGGCCGGGGTCTTCGATACCTCGGTCTGTATCTCGACAGCCACAGGCGGTTCGATGTTCACTTCGACCGCCTGGCTCCCCGATTGGAACAGGTGGCGACCAATCTTGGCCGCCTGTTGCCCAACCTCAGGGGGCCGGGAGTGAGCGTTCGCCGCCTATACGTGGGAATCGTCCGGTCCATAGCCCTATACGGGGCTCCGATATGGGCCGGCGATCTGGCGCTCAGCAGGCACAGCTGCACTCTGCTGCGGCGGGTGGAGCGCCGGCTGGCGATCAGGATCGTGGGGGGCTACTGCACGATCTCCTACGAGGGGGCGATGGTCCTGGTGGGTCTCATCCCACTCCGGTACCAGGCGGAGGTCGAATCCAGTACATACTGGTATTCGCGAGCCCTCCGCCAGGTCGGGGAGGACCCGCCGGGGCCGACGGTCGAGGTACACTGCATCCCTAACAGAGGGGTCTGCCGCCGGAACCCGCGCCGTCGGGGCGGTTCTGCCGATGATATCGGAGTGGCGGGACCGCGGCCACGGCGCCCTGTCGTTCCGGGTCACGCAGGTGCTCTCCGGACACGGGGTGTTCGGGGAGTTCCTGTGCCGGAGGAACAGGGAATGGACCCACCACTGTTGGCTCTGAGGGGCGGCGCAGGACGCCGCACAGCACACACTGGCGGAGTGCCCGGTGTTTGCGGTGGCCCGCCACGCCCTGACGGCAGAAATAGGGGAGGATCTCTCGCCGGCAGGCGTCGTGAGACAGATGCTTGCCGGCGAGACAGAATGGAGGGCCGTGACCCCCTTCTGCGAGGAGGTCATGGCCCTCAAGGAGAGGTCCGAGCGTGATCGTGAAAGGTACGATCCCGCTTGGAGAGGTCGCGGACGTGGGACGCGACGACGTCGCAGGGATCCGCCGCCATAAGGGGTGCGGGGGGGGGGGGGCGATGGCGGCTTTCGCTATTTGCCCCCTCGGCGCGACGGATGCGCGACGGATGCCCGCGTGCCCTCCCGCCTCCTGGGGAGATTTTACGGGGGGTGTTTCTTGTGGTGGTGGGAGGGGTCGCGGTGTACCCTCCCGCCCCGGACGAAATGAGCCCGGACCTCGGTCGGACCCGGGGGCGGGCGGGTGGCTTCCCCGTTCTCAATCTCCGTCCGCCTCTGGGGGGCCGGGTGACTCAGGGCGGAGAGTGGCGTCTCCCTCCCACGCTGGGAGTGGCGCTGGCCCCCGCAGGGGGGAGGTGCAGCGGATCCGACGGAGTCCCCCTGGAGGGTGGCCGGCCACGGCTCACCGAAGCCCACAGGGAGACGACTCGGCGGGCCGCAAGCGCCCTGTATGGGCGCCATTACACGCGGACCCGGGGTGTAGCCGGCACCGGAAGCCGGCGGAGCGAAGAACAGCGCCCGACCTTCCTCGCGGGCGGGCGGGCGAGGGGTTGCTCCTCCCCGTAGCCTGTGAGGAGATCGAGGCACGGGGACTGCAGGCGGTACGGGCTGGGGGGCCCGGCCGCCATTGCACGCAGTTCCCCCGCAATGGAGCCGGCACCGGGTGCGACCCCTGGTGCCGGCTGGGGGAGTTGTTACTCCCCCGCTGTGGGGCGCTTTCAGCGCCCGGCGGGGGAGGCTCCGGAGTTATAGTAATCAGGTCCCGGAGCCTCTGCCATACGCCAGAGGAGGTCGCCGTGGGGTTTTAGTCAGTAGGAATCTGACACTCCCACGCTACCCTCTCCCACGGGTGGCGGGGGGTCTTATGTAAGATTTCCCCACGAAAAAAAAAAAGGTTGGATTCCCGCTCGACGCCTCGAGGAGAGCGGACATGTTTCGTGGTCGCTCCGTGGTTAGATTTTCAACGCGGTGGATAGCGGCATAGTTATTCGCGTTTTTTGGTAAAATCATTTTTATTATGTGTTCGGAAGTGCTATTGTGTCGTTTTTTGATTAAATATTGTGCTAGTTTATTGTTAAATAACGAAAACGTGATGTGCGAGTTACGCAGCATTTCGACGTCGTGTTTCCGGTGGTCGGGGTGTTAATTATAAACATTGGACATTATTTAAGGATAATTTTCGTAAATTGGAATCGATTCGCAGTGAAATTCCGCGTTTTTGGAGCCATAGCTCCAAAACTACGCATCTGATTAAAAAATGTCGTACAACGTAAATAGTAGGAAATTTAATTTCCTCCAAAAAAGGTCTCTTAACATTTTGCCATAGCTCGCACTGTTTCCGAGCTATTTGCAGATTTATCTCAAGGAAAGGGATGTCACGGACATATTCCGAGATATTTCTTCTTCTTCTTGTTCTTCTTCTGCACAGCTGCGCTGGAAGTGGCGTTTACAGCTCGGAATAGTGAATACAGCTTGGAATAGTGCAGAGTTACCTCAAAGAAAGGGGGACAGTGTGTCTTCTTGCTTATGATGTTGGTACGGCTTTGTAACTTTTAAATATCTCAATATATCTCGAAAACTGCGCATCTGATCAAAAAATGTTTAGGAGGAGTTCAGTAACATACACGCGCACAGACGAAATTTATATATAAAGATAAGAATGTCATTATTACTATATCTACGTTAGAAATAATGTAATATACGGAATACTTCATACAGATCAATGTACATTTAATAACAATATCATTATTAGTATATCTGCATCGGACGTAATGTTATATACAGATACCTTCCTACAGATCAATGTACATTTAGTAGCAATATCATTATTACTATCTCTGCATTAGATATGTAATATACATTAAATAACAATATCATTATTACTATGTCTTCATCAGATATAATGTAATATCTTGACGCCTTTCTACAGATCAATGTACATTTAATAACAATATAATTATTACTATATCTGGGTCAGATATGTAATATATGTTTAATAACAATATCATTCCTACTATATCTTCATTAGATATAATGTAATATACTGATTCCCTCCTACAGATCAATGTACATTTAATAACAATATCATTATTACTTTATCTACATTAGATATAATGTGATATACTGATACCTTCCTACAGTTCAGTGTGCAATTAGTAATAATATCATTATTCCTATATGTGCATTAGATATGTAATATACATTTATTAACAAAATCATTATTACTACATCTAGATTAGAAATAATGTAATATACTGATTCCTTCATACAGATCAATGTATATGTAATAACAGTATCATTATTACTATATGTGCATTAGATATGTAATATACATTAAATAACAACATCATTATTACTATATCTACATTAGATATAATGTAATATACTGTTACCATCCTACAGATCTATGTACATTTAATAACAATATCATTATTACTATATCTGCATTAGATATGTAATATATATTTAATAACAGTATCATTATTACTATATCTGTGTTAGATATGTAATATACATTTAATCACAATATGATTCTTAGTATATCTACACTAGATATAATGTAATATACTGATTCGTTACCACAAATCAGTGTTCATTTAATAACAATATCATAATTACTATATCCACATTAGATATAATGTAATATACTGGCACCTTCCTACAGATCAATGTACATTTAGTAATAATATCATTATTAGTATATCTGTATTCGATATGTAATATACATTTAATAACAATATCATTATTAACATATCTGCATTAGATACGTAATATACATTTAATAACAATATCATTATTAGTATATCTACATTAGATGTAATGGAATATACTGATTGGTTACTACAGATCAATGTACATTTAATAACAATAACATTATTACTATATCTGCATTGGACATGTAATATACATTTAATAACAATATCATTATTACTATATCAGCATTAGATATGTAATATACATTTAATATCAATATCATTATTACTATTACAATTACTAACATTATTACTATAAGGATGAAGAAACACTGTGGCCCCTTACCTAGAGGTAACTCTGCACTATTCTAAGCTGTATTCACTATTCGGAACTGTGAATGCCACTTCCAGCGCAGCTGTGTAGAAGAAGAACAAGAAGAAGAAGAAATATCTCGGAATATGTGCGTGACGCCCCTTTCCTTGAGGTCAAGCAGCAAATATCTCGGAAACGGTGAGAGGTATGGCAAAATGTTAAGAGACCTTTTTTGTAGGAAATTAAATTTCCTACTATTTATGTTCCATGACGGTTTTTGATCAGATGCGTAGTTTTTGAGATATATCGAGATATTGAAAAGTTCCGAAGCCGCACCAACATTGTAAGGATGAACAAATATGTAACGGGGTCGGGCGGTTCGGTGCGCACGGCGTTGCGCACCGCGGTCGGTTTCCCCGTTCCAGGGTTCGCAGGGGAACAGGTCGGTAAATAATGAGGTGGTGATATGTTAGAAGGATATAAATTTATTCAAAGAATAGTGAAGCTCCTGGTGGACTACGTGGATACAGGGCGGCGGTCCTAGCCTCCGCGCGCTGGAAGCCGGGCGGTGGTCTCCGGCCTCGGATACTACAATCAAAATATCGTCTGGAGATTAGACGCGTGGAGCCATATTACTTAAGACTAAGGTACAGGTCTTACGTACTACGGTCGGAACCCTATCCGTCACAGAAATTACGCGGAACTTATGCCTAACGCTCTTACAAACTACTGGGGTCGCTACCGCCTTACAAGCTAAATGAGTACGGACGCACGCTGGTGTACGCGGAGCGCGAACGCGAACAATCTAGCGAAGGTGCCGAGGCACTATCGAGTGCCGAGGAAGTCAGGAAGAGGAAAGACCCGATTGGGCCGACGGTATTTTATTCAATCGCGCTGCGGTGTAGTTGTTGCCCGTTTGCCTCAAGCGGCTCGTCTTCTCGTACGCCGAGGTAGAACTGAGCAGCGAACGAGACGACGACCAATCCTGGCCAGCCTGGGTAGCGCCGCGAAGCTGGACGGAATCGGCTGCCAAAGGCAGAATACGGTGCCGTGTAGTCTAGCGTTCGGAATCCCCGCGGAAGCACCAGCAGAGATTATGAACGCGCACTAGCTTGGTCACCCCGGCTCAACCACGGGTCTGACGATGCTAGGCGCCTACGGCCGCTGGACCTACAGGAGCTGCCAGGTCGTAGAGTAGTGCAATGCTACGGCCCGTTGGCCAGAGATCTCTTCGCCAGGAAACCCATGGCGTCGAGAGCTCTGGTGCTCCGGTCCAGACCTCCTAGGAGGTCCCCTCGGGGCCGAAGCCCCGAGGCAACTAATCGATCATCGCATCGATCGGTCCTACTTATAGTCTAATCGCACGGGAGTCGAGATGCCGCCGCGGCGGGGGCCCGTGAAGCGCGGCGCCGATCTGCGGCTGTCGTCGCACCCCCCTCCTCCTCCGGGGAGACCAGGCGTATTCGGCTGGTCGCGCACGGGTGAAGAAAACCAGAATAATCACCTCAGTATAGACGCACCGGACTACGTTGCCCCGGTGGTCTGTGTTAATGGTCCATCGGCGGCCGTTCCTGGTGAACCGATGACGTCTGACACCCTTGTATAGTCTGACGGTGGTTCCGTCCGCCAGGGTGTAGGGAGTGGTGTTCGTAGGATCCTTCGGATCCACGGTACAGGCTGGCAGCAGCGTCGGTGCTTGTATCGGTGTTGGGGATGGCGGCCGGCAGTAATTTGCTACAGCCGCGTTGACGACCGCTTCTGCCGTCATCCTGGCTGCTTCCCGGAGTGCTGGTGCCGGATTGCCCATGCCCTGGTCGACCGCGTGGGATGCTGCCGCCGCGACCCTCTTGGCCGGTGATCTTGGTGCCCGGTCTCCTGGTGCCAGCGGTACCGGCGTCCGCTTGGCCGGCGTCAGCTCGGCCAGTGGTGGCCTCCTGACCGGAGTCTGCACCCGACTTGGTCGGGTGGCCTTCCTCTCCGGGGCCCTGCTTGCCTCCCGGGTTCGTGGCGGTTGGTACCCGCACCTGCCTCCTCGTGGAACCGACATTCGTATGAATCTCTTCCACTCCTGTGGTGTTAGGGTCAACGGTTCGTCTTGTGCCCGTTCTCGGAGGGAAAGTCTGCGTATGGCTGCTGCTATTTCTTCTTCTCTCGGCTGTGCAGCCATCTCGAATCTGTGCCGGGCGCTGCTGCTGCTGGCCTTTTATAGCCCCCGGGCCGTGTCCGGCAGAGAGGGGGTTGGTGACGTCGCGCCTCTGCGCGCTGGCGTTGCGCGGTGGCGTGCCACTGTCGCTTGGCTGTGCGTTGGTTCTGCGCATCTTTGTATCTCTCGTACCGGTCACCGGTTTGAGATCTCTCACGTGGACGTGGTCCACGCGTTTTCCTTGGTGATCTCTTAGATCGAAGATCACCGGCGAAACTCTCTTATGGACCTTAAAAGGTCCGGTGTAACGTTTCTCTCGTTGGCTTTGCTCGGCAGGATGTGCGAGCGCTTCCATACGTGCTCGCCGATTTTCGGTTGCCAGTTCCGCCTACGCTGGTTGTAGTGGCGTTGCTGGCGTTGGAACTCTTGCGCGAGTCGTACTCTGGCGAGGTCTTGGGCATCTTGCAGGTTTTTAAGCCGTGCTGGCCATGGTGTTGTCGTCTTCCGCTGGTTTTCCTGCTGGAAGCTTCCTGGCGGTGTCAATTCCCTTCCGGTGTTGAGATACGCCGGTGAGTATCCGGTGGAATCGTGTCGTGCTGTGTTATACGCAAAAGCGATTTCTGGTAGATGTTCGTCCCACGCTTTTTTCGTTTTTCCTAGGTCCTGGCTAATCATTGTTTTTATAACCCTGTTAGCTCATTCGACAGGGTTACATTGCGGCGCGTATGGTGGTGTGCGCCGGTGGACGATTCCGCTGTCGGTAAGAGTTTTTTCGAACTCTTTTCCGACGAATTGTCTTCCGTTGTCGGTCGTCACGACACGAGGTGTTCCATGGCGTAGGATGACGAGTTCTTTTAGCGCTTTAGTGACGGCTGGTCCTGTCGCTCGTCGAAGCGGTCGAAGTTCGATCCACTTCGTAAATCTATCCTGGATGACCAGTAGTGTTGTGTTTCCGGTTTTCGACCTCGGGGAGGTCCGACAAGGTCTGCTGAGACCATTTCCCACGGCTGTTGTACGTTTGTCGCGTACATGTTTCCCGGTGTAGCTTGCTGGCTTACTTTGTACTCCTGGCATTTGGTACAATCCCTGACATATTTGGTGGCTTCGCGTAGCATTCCTGGCCAGTAATATGCGTGAGCCAGGCGTGTTAGCGTTTTGGCCACGCCCAGGTGTCCGGCGATTGGAATGTCGTGCGCTTCTTTCAGGCCTCTGGTTTTCTGGTCTCCTAGTACGCAGATCTTCCACTGTTGGTCCGGTTCGATCTCGTTGAAGTCCAGCGTGTGTAGGATATTCCTGTAGAGGTTTCCCTTCTCGATCCTGTATTCCGGGTTGTCGTCAGGGTGCTCTTCAACCTCCTGGTACTTTTTGTTGTACCAATTGCCTTGCGTTGGTGGTTGCACGCCGCAAACCGGTTGTGGTCGCCGTGAAAGCGCATCGGCGACTGTGTTTTCTGGACCTCGTCGGTAACGGATTCCGAAGTCCCATTGGCCGAGTTCCAACGCCCATCGAGCGAGTCGATCTGACGGGCTGTCAATTTTCTCCAGCCATTTCAGAGATTGGTGGTCGGTGACCACGATCAAATGGTATCCCTCTAGGTAATCTTCGCATCTTCCAGATGCCCCATTTTACTGCCAGGCACTCGAGTTCGGTGGCCGAGTAATTTTTCTTGGCATTGTTCAATGTCCGGCTGGCGTAGGCGATGACCCGTTCGCCCTGGTCGTCTTCTTGCGTGAGCACGGCTCCCAGGCCTTCCGTGCTCGCGTCTGTCTGGAGTACGAACGTTTTGTTCCAATCCGGCATCGCCAGGACTGGTGAGTCGACGAGTCGTTTCTTTAGCTCGTCGAATGCTCGCTGTTGTTTTTCGCCCCATGACCAACGCACGTCTTTGCGGAGGAGGGACGTCAGCGGGGCCGCCTCTTTTGAGACTTCCGGTACAAAACGTCTGTACCAGAATAGGAGGCCTAGAAATCTCCTCAGGTCTTCGATATTTGCTGGCGGCGGTAGTTCAGCAACGGCGGATACTTTTTCTGGGTCGGTTCGCAGGCCTTCGTTGTCCACGATGTGTCCAATATATTTTAGACTGTTTCGTGCAATGTGGCACTTTTCCCAATTCGGGCGTAGTTTCGCCGCCCGAAGTCGCCGGAAAACCTCGGTCAGGACCCGTACGTGTTCCTCGAACGTGGAAGTGACTACGACCATGTCGTCTAAGTAAGCGAAGGCGTGCGGCGCCAGTTCTGGTGGAATTACTCGGTCCAGGAGTCTTTGGAACGTTGACGGTGCCGAGTGAAGTCCGAATGGCATGACGACGAATTCCATCAGTCGTCGCCCGGGTACGGTGAATGCAGTTAGCGGCCGGCTTTCTGGCGACAACGGAACCTGCCCATAACAGTTTTTCAGGTCGATCGTGGAGAGGTATCTTGCTCCCCGTAATTTATCCAGTGTCGCGTTGACGTGCGGCAGTGGATACGCGTCTTTACGCGTGACCTGGTTCAGTTTCCGGAAGTCCACGCAGAAACGATATTTCCCGTCTTTTTTCTTCACCATGACGATAGATGAACTCCATGGGCTGCTGGATGGTTGAATTACTCCGTCTTCAAGCATCTTTTCGATTTCCTCGTCGATCAGTTTCCGCATGGCCGGGTTGCGTGGTCGGTACCGCTGCTTTATTGGTGTTGTTTCCTCGAGCCGGATCTCGTGCTCGATTAACGGGGTGAGCCATCGTATCCCCTCGAACACTCTTTTTTCGCGTCCCAGGAATTGGTCTAGCTGCTCCTGGTCGGCTGGAGTGAGCTGTGCTAGGCCAATTGGCGCTTTAACCGTGCACTGGACAGGTAGACTTGTCGGCTGGTTCTGGTGGTCTGTCCTGTCCACGCGTTGTTCTCCTAGCCATACTTGCAGGCCCATCCTGCGTAATAGGTCCATGCCGATTAGCATAGGATAGGCTAAATTTGGCATAACGTAAAATTCATGTTTTATACGCATGCCATTGTAAAATCCCTGCCCCCTATAGCTGGCATAGATTTTCATCTCCTGACCATTGGCTAAGGAGGAGGATAACTGGTGGTCTTCTTTCTCCCATCCGGCCTGTTTGCAAGCCTCGGCCGTCTCGTCGCTAATGTACGACGCGGCGGCCCCTGTGTCGAGTAAAGCTTCTACGTTACTTTTGCCTACTCGGACGGTGATAATTATCCGGTCGTTTGCAACGGCCATTGGCCGTTGATCCTCGGTGATCTTGCAGTGGATGGTGTTCTGGTCCTCTTCTGGCTGGCTCTTCTTTCCTTCCGGTTTCTTCTTCTTTTTCTTCTTTCGGCGTGTGATGTTATCACGCGGGTCGGGTTCTTCTGGGCTACTCAGCCGGTTTACTGGGGCCGGGGTTATCCGGCCCCTCTGGCGTTTCCCTGCCTCGGACATAGGCAGGTTCGCGTCATTTCGCATACTTTGCCGCAGTAGGAGCAGAATCGGACAGCCGAGTTCGAGCATTTGAATCGGTCGTGCCCTGATTGCCCACAACGCCAGCAGTGCGTTTCTCGACTATAATTGGCCGCAATTTTGCTCCCGCGGGGTTGGTTGGAAGGTCCCGGGGCTGGTTCGCTTGATCTTGCAGCGCGTCTCTCTTCGGCCTTTGGTGTGCTGGCTCGTTGTGTGGCGATGAGCTCGGCCACAATTTCTGCTCGGGTTATCAGGTAACTGATGTCGTTGAGCTCAAATCGGTTGATGTAGAGTTGCAATTCTGGCTTTAGATTAAAGAAGATGGCATCGAGGGGTTCCTCCTCGGTGTACTCTCCTCTGCGGCGCATTAACGTCGTTATTTCGTTAATGAAGGTCCTTATCGGTTCGTCTGGACCTTGTTTGCGGGCGGCGATTTGCTGGTTCAATCGCCTCTTTTCTCCGGCTGGTACGAAGAATTTTCGTAGCTGTTCCTGGAGTTCCGGCCACGAACAAACTTTGTTCGCTGTATTCCTGTACCGTATTTGGGCTTGCCCTCGTAACAATTGGGTGAAGCCGGTACGCATCTGGTGGTCGGTAAGGCCGTACGCAGCTTGTAGTTCTTCCAACTGCTCCAGGAGCGGGTACGTGTCTCGTCCGTTAAAGTGGCAGTTCCATTTTCTCATTATCTCCATCGTTTTTGACCGGTCTTCGTGGTGTCTGGCGGCTGGTTCTGGTGGAGGGGATGGCCCTGCTGGAGACGCCGTCATCTCGGCGTTCGTGTTTTCCCCGCGGTTCGGTGTTGATGTGGCCGCGGTTTGACGGCTTCCGAGGTGTGTGTTCGGAGCCACTCACGGGCCATCTCCGCGTGGAATTCTTCATAGTCTCGGGTACGGTCGAGTTCTTCCTTATATCCCGGCTCATCGTTCGGTTTGTCTGGAAACTCGTCCTGGTGTTCTCGGACGTAGTCTGCCAGACGCGTCCGGAGCTGGACCCATGTTCCCAGGGTTGGCTGCTGTAGTCTGCGTAGCTCGCTGACTACCTGGTCCTTCTTTAGGCGATACACCCAGGCGACGCCTGCCATGTCGGTTTGCTTCCTCGGAATCGATTCGGCCAACTGTTAACCGCCACTGGATCTGGCTGGATTGACTGTTTGCAGTTGCCTTGTCGAATTACTCGGCAAATTCGGGAAGGTAGGCCATCCGTGGTATATCCCTCTGGTCTGGTCTTTCTCAGCTCGGTCTTCTAGCTGGATTCGTTTTCGGCTGGTGTTCTCGTTCTGGATTCTGGTTCTGGATTCTCGTTGCTTCGCTGTGTGTTCGCTTCGATTGCTCGGTAGCTTCTGTTCTGATATCTGTTTGCTCGTTCCTTATATACTAAGTCTTAATTCTAGTGGCTCCACCGTACTGATTCCGAACTGTTCGGGCGCCATGTAACGGGGTCGGGCGGTTCGGTGCGCACGGCGTTGCGCACCGCGGTCGGCTTCCCCGTGCCAGGGTTCGTAGGGGAACAGGTCGGTAAATAATGAGGTGGTGATATGTTAGAAGGATATAAATTTATTCAAAGAATACTGAAGCTCCTGGTGGACTACGTGGATACAGGGCGGCGGTCCTAGCCTCCGCGCGCTGGAAGCCGGGCGGTGGTCTCCGGCCTCGGATACTACAATCAAAATATCGTCTGGTGATTAGAGGCGTGGAGCCATATTACTTAAGAATAGGGTACAGGTCTTACGTACTACGGTCGGAACCCGGTCCGTCACTGAAATTACGTGGAACTTATGCCTAACGCACTTACAAACTACTGCGGTCGCTACCGCCTTACAGGCTAAATGAATACGGACGCACGCTGGTGTACGCGGAGCGCGGGCGCAAGCGGAGCGCCAACGCAAACAATCTAGCGAAGGCGCCGAGGCACTATCGAGTGCCGAGAAAGTCAGGAAGAGGAATGACCCGATTGGGCCGACGGCATTTTATTGAATCGCGCTGCGGTGTTTCGCGCTGCGGTGGAGTTTTTGCCCGTTTGCCTCACGCGGCTCGTCTTCTCGTATGCCGAGGTAGAACCGAGCAGCGAACGAGACGACGACCAATCCTGGCCAGCCTGGGTAGCGCTGCGAAGCTGGACGGAATCGGCTGCCAAAGGCAGAATACGGTGCCGTGTAGGCTACCGTTCGGAATCCCCGCGGAAGCACCAGCAGAGATTATGAACGCGCACTAGCTTGGTCACCCCGGGTCAACCACGGGTCTGACTAGGCTAGGCGCCTACGGCCGCTGGACCTACAGGAGCTGCCAGGTCATAGCGTAGTGCAATGCTACGGCCCGTTGGCCAGAGATCTCGTCGCCAGGAAACCCATGGCGTCGAGAGATCTGGTGCTCCGGTCCGGACCTCCTAGGAGGTCCCCTCGGGGCCGAAGCCCCGAGGCAACTCATCGATCATCGCATCAATCGGTCCTACTTATAGTCTAATCGCACGGGAGTGGGGATGCAGCCGCGGCGGGTCGTCGCCAACACTGTGGCCACTTTCTTTGAGGAAACTCTGCACTATTCTAAGCTGTATTCACTACTCCGAGCTGTAAATGCCACTTCCAGCGCAGCTGTGCAGAAGAAGAACAAGAAGAAGAAGAAATATCTCGGAATATGTGCGTGACGCCCCTTTCCTTGAGGTAAATCTGCAAATATCTCGGAAACGGTGCGAGTTATGGCAAAATGTTAAGAGATCTTTTTTGTAGGAAATTAAATTTCCTACTATTTACGTTGTACGACATTTTTTGATCAGATGCGTAGTTTTGGAGCTATGACT
This sequence comes from Osmia bicornis bicornis, assembly GCF_907164935.1. Lineage (NCBI taxonomy): Eukaryota > Metazoa > Arthropoda > Insecta > Hymenoptera > Megachilidae > Osmia > Osmia bicornis. The sequence goes on along the minus strand of NW_025791439.1, from coordinate 13,641 downwards.
CCAAAAATCGCGGAATTTCACTGCGAATCGTTTCCAATTTACGAAAATTATCCTTAAATAATGTCCAATGTTTATAATTAACACCCCGACCACCGGAAACACGACGTCGAAATGCCGCGTAACACGTACATCACGTTTTCGTTATTTAACAATAAATTAACACAATATTTAATCAAAAAACGACACAATAGCACTTCCGAACACATAATAAAAATGATTTTACCAAAAAACACGAATAACTATGCCGCCATCCACCGCGTTGAAAATCTAACCACGGAGCGACCACGAAACATGTCCGCTCTCCTCGAGGCGTCGAGCGGGAATCCAACCTTTTTTTTTTTCGTGGGGAAATCTCACATAAGACCCCACGCCACCCGTGAGGGAGGGCAGCGGGAGAGTGTCAGGTTCCTACTGACTAAAACCCCACGGCGACCTCCTCTGGCGTATGGCAGGGGCTCCGGGACCTGATTACTATAACTCCGGAGCCTCCCCCGCCGTGCGCTGAAGGCGCACCTCACCGGGAATGTAACAACTCCCCCAGCCGGCACCAGGGGTCGCACCCGGTGCCGGCTCCATCGCGGGGGAACTGCGTGCAATGGCAGCCTGGCCCCCCAGCCCGTATCGCCTGCAGTCCCCGCGCCTCGATCTCCTCACAGGCTACAGGGAGGAGCAACCCCCCGTCCGCCCGCGAGGAAGATCGGGCGCTGTCCTTCGCTCCGCCGGCTTTCTGTGCCGGCTGCACCCCGGGTCCGCGTGCAATGGTGCCCAAACAGGGCGCCTGCGGCCCCCCGAGCCGTCCCCCTGTGGGCTGTGGTGAGCCGTGGCCGGCCACCTTCCAGGGGGACTCCCTCGGCTCCGCTGCACCCCTCCCCCCTGCGGGGGCCAGCGTCACTCCCAACGTGGGAGGGAAATCGTCACTCTCCGCCCGGAGTCACCCGGCCCCCCCGTGGCGAACGGAGAGGGGCCCCCGATTGAGAACGGGTTACCCACCCGCACGCCCCCGAATCCGACCGGGGTCCGGGCTCTTGTCGTCCGGGGCGGGAGGGTACACCGCGACCCCTCCCACCCCCACAAGAAACACCCCCCGTAAAATCTCCCCAGGAGGCGGGAGGGCACACGGGCCCTCCCGCTACACTACCACGTCCCGCATCCGTCGCGCCGGGGGGACAAACAGCGAAACCCGCCATCGCCCCCCCCCCCCCCCCCCTCAGGGCGGCGGATCCTGGCGACGTCGTCGCGTCCCACGTCCGCGACCTCACCGAGCGGGATCGTACCTTTCACGATCCCGCTCGGACCTCTCCTTGAGGACCATGAACTCCTCGCAGAAGATGGTCACGGCCCTCCATTCTGTCTCGCCGGCAAGCATCTGTATCACGACGCCTGCCGGCGAGAGATCCTCCCCTATTTCTGCCGTCAGGGCATGGCGAGCCAGTGCAAACACCGGGCACTCCGCCAGCGTGTGTTGTATGTTGTCCCGCGGCGCCCCGCAGAGCCAACAGTGGGGGGTCCATTCCCTGTTCCTCCGGCACAGGAACTCCCCGAACACCCCGTGTCCGGAGAGCACCTGCGTGACGCGGAGCGACAGGCCGCCGTGGCCGCGGTCCCGCCACTCCGATATCATCGGCAGGACCGGCTCGTGGGCGCGGCTTCCGACGGCAGCCCCCTCTGCTAGGGATCTCTGCCACCTTTCCGCCGCGACCAGTCTGGCCTGCCTCCGGTATTCCTCGATCGTCGGCCCTGGAGGGTCTTCCCCGGCCTGGCGGAGGGCTCGCGGATACCAGTATGTACTGGATTCGACCTCCGCCTGGTACCGGAGTAGGATGAGACCCGTCATGACAATCGCCCCCTCGTAGCGGATCGTGCAGTGGCCCCGCACGATCCTGATGGCCAGCCGGCGCTCCACCCGCGGCAGCAGAGTGCAGCTGTGCCTGCTGACCGCCAGATCGCCGGCCCATATCGGAGTCCCGTTTAGGGCTATGGACCGGACGATTCCCACGTATAGGCGGCGAACCCTCACTCCCGGCCCCCCGAGGTTGGGCAACAGGCGGCCAAGATTGGTAGCCACCTGTTCCAATCGGGGAGCCAGGCGGTCGAAGTGAACATCGAACCGCCAGTGGCTGTCGAGATACAGGCCGAGGTATCGAAGACCCCGGCCGTTCACGATCCGGCACCCGTCGACCTCGAGCCAGAGCTGGGCCGGAGGGGCTACTCCACGCCTAGGCTCGAAAAACCACATGGTCTCGGTCTTGTGAGGAACCAGCGCCAGACCCAGTCCCCGGATCGCTCTTCACACGATGGCGACCCCCACCTCGGCACGACGGCAGGTCCTCAACCAGTCCCGCCCGGTGGCCAGCAGGTAGTAGTCATCTGCGAATACCGTGGCCCACACCCTGGGCGGGAGGTTCACCCGCTGCGCCGCGTTGTTTCCCACGTCCCATAAAGGGTGGCCCAGTTTGGACCCCTGGGGCACTCCGCGGTCGACCTCTCTCCAGTGCAGCGTACCGTCCCGGCCCGTGTACAGTATCCACCTGCCATCCAGGAAGGCCCTGATGATCCTCTGCAGATACGGGGAGACGTTGTGGTGAACCAGCGCCCCCCGTACCGTTCCACGGGGCAGGGTGTTGAACGCGTTTGTAACGTCCAAGGAGACGCCCAGCGCCACCCCACCTCGGGACGTGGCCGACTCGGCGAGGGTGCGCACCCGCTGGATAGCGTCGATGGTGCTGCGACCCTCGCGAAACCCGAACTGGATGTCGGCCAGATCGGGGCCAACGCTCGACAGGTGGTGGACGAGGCGGTTTGCGATGACACGCTCGAAGAGCTTTCCAACTTCGTCCAACAGCACAATGGGCAGGTACGCAGAGGGAGAATCTGCGGGCCGTCCGTCCTTTCGGAGGAGGACCAGCCGCCCCTCCTTCCAAATCGAGGGGAACACCCCCTGCTCCAAAGCGGCGCCAAATTAATGTGGAATAATTTATAAGTTCTCGAGGGTTAGTAATTACAATCTCATTGTTAAAATATATATTTCTGTTATATTGAAAGAATTGGAGGTGGAAATTATGATAAAAATATTTTTTTTTTCTTAAATTTATATATTTATTACTTATAAAAAGTAATGAACGTAAAAATAATTAAATTACTTAAATATAATGTTAAACATTATTATTATTATTATTAGTGTGGTTACGTCTAGCCGGGCACTCAGTCCTTGTGGACCATTGTACCCGGGCCGCTAGGCAGCCTCCTTACTGACTGTGCCTTGGCTGCTGTGCTTCTGTTGCAAAATTTAGAAACGCCGGCACCAGGCCAGCCGAAATGCTTAAAGATGCGGGTTCCGAGGTCCCTATGATTGATCCTCTCAGAGCCCTCAGCTCCCTGCATCTTAGAAATACGTGGAGAGGTGTTTCGTCCTCCTCCTCGCACCTCGGGCATTTCGTCTCCTCTATGAGACCCATGCGCGCGAGGTGTTTCCTCGTGTACCAGTGTCCTGTCACTAGGCCCACGAGCATGCGTAGTTGCGCCCTGTCTAGGTGAATTAAGGTGTCACCCAGCTGCTGTGACGGTCCCTCAAGTAGGGCCCTCGTGTGTCTCATGCCATTAGCGTTATGCCAGAGCCTGGTGAATTCCTGGTTTAACCAGTCCTTGGCCAGGCCTTTCAACGCATAGGTTGAGACACCAATGGGGTACTCATGGCATGGCTGGGAGTTTGTCGCCCCCAGTCGTGCCAATTAGTTAGCCCTCTCGTTTCCTGGGATACCAGCGTGACCAGGTACCCATAGCAGCTTAACCTTGTTATTCAGAGATAGCTGTCTCAAAGTCAGTGCACAGTCCTTGACTAGCTTCGACCTAATTTCCACTTTGTGGAGGGCTTTCAGCGCGACCAGGCTGTCACTGCAGATGTATATGTGTTTGCCTGTGTGGGCCCTTTCCAAATTATATTTGGCGCAGGCCCATATAGCAAACACTTCTGCTTGGAAGACCGTAACGTGGTGGCCCAGCTTGTGGGTCATTGCGACCCTAGGGCTCTCCCCCGCAATCCCGGCTCCGGTGCCGAATCCGGTCTTAGAGCCGTCTGTGAACCAGACCAGCCCCCCGGAGTCAGAATGCCGTTTGGGTCCTTCAGCCATTTCTCTCTATCTGGGATGATTAGATCATATTCTCGTCTGAAGAGGTATTCCGTCTTGCAGCGGTCTCCACCGTGGGTCAGAATTGACTCTGATCCTGAATCTCTGAGGATTTCGGAGTGACCGCCGCCCATCGGGGACCATTCTTCAGCTTGGTGGAGGCGGATGGCCGCTCTCCAAGCCGTTGCCATCATTGTTAGATGGGGTGGCTTGATATCTAGCAGCGCACCCACTGCCATAGTGGGCGTGGTGGGGAGTGCACCTACTATCCCCAGCAGCGCTATTCTATGTATTTTTTCTATAACCTTTCTGTGTGTTCCCCTCTTCAAGGAGGTCCACCACACAATCGAGGCGTATGTTATGATAGGTTCAAGGATAGCCTGGTATATCCACCTGACCACCCTTGGTTTGAGTCCCCATGTAGGGCCAAACATTCTGCGGCAAGCCCAGTAGGTGCTGATTGCTTTCTGGGTCTGCCTGTTCACAGGGTTCTTCCAGGTGAGTTTTTTGTCTAGTATTACACCTACATATTTAACCTCATCTGTGAGTTGTAGTTGCGTCCCAAAAAGGTCAGGAGCCTTAAAATAAAAGCGTCTTCTCCTTGTAAATAGGACCAGCTCTGTTTTGCTCGGATTAACCGAGAGCGAGTGTGATCGACACCAAGATTCTACGAGTATGATAGCCTTTTGCAATCTCCTCGCTAGATCCAGCGGGTGTCTGCCTCTGACCGTAATAGAAAGGTCGTCGGCGTAACCCTGAATCTCAAAGCCTTCCGTGGCGAGTATACGTATGAGTTCGTCAACCACGAGGGTCCACAGCAGGGGGGACAGGACTCCTCCCTGCGGGCAGCCCCTCGCGACGTCAGCCCTCACCGTCTCCTCTCCCAGGCTTGCTATGGCTGTTCTGTTCATCAGCATGTTGTGGATCCATCTTACGATGGAGTCCTTAATATTATACCTCCTCGCGGCTTCCCGAATGGCATCGTGGGGTGTGTTGTCAAAAGCCCCCTCGATGTCGAGAAAAATGCAAACGGCGGATTCACCGTTCGACAGTGCGCCTTCAATAAAACCTACCAGTTTATGAAGTGCCGTCTCGGTGGATTTGCCGTTTTAATAGGCGTGTGAGAGGGGTGTAGCGGTTTGTTGGCCAAAACCTCGTCTCTAATGTACCTATCAACCAGCCTCTCCAGCGTTTTGGGCATGAAAGAGGTGAGGCTGATGGGTCTGTATGACTTAGCTATGTCGTAATTGTCCCTCCCTGGTTTAGGGATGAACACTACCTTGGAGTGTCTCCAGGCTTTGGGTACATAGCCCTTCGCTAGGCAGGATTTGAAGATCTGGCCCAGGCGTCTGTACAGGTCCTCACCGCCCTCCTGAAGGAGTGCCGGGAAGATCCCGTCAGTGCCTGGGCTCTTGAATCTTTTGAAGGAGCTGATGGCCCACTTCACTCTGTCTGTGTTTATCACCTTCTCCGCTGTTCCCCAGTCCGCTGGAGCGAGGTCGGTGCGCGCCGTATCGCTGCGACGACACTCCGAACCCTCCGCTACTGAGCCTGGGAAATGTGTCTGGATAAGGTGTTCTAGTGTTTCTTTATGGTTGCTCGCCAGACTTCCATTTGGGAGTCTGAGACGATCCAACCCCGGTGAGGGGCCTGTTGAGAAGACCTTCCTTAACCTAGCAACTACAGGTAGAGCTTCGGTTTCTATGCAAAAGGTCTTCCAGGCTGTCCTCTTGCTGGTTCTTGTTAGCTTTTTGTAAGCTTGCTGGGACGTTTTATAGCTGTCCCAGGCTGGCTTCGTGTTTGCCTTCATGGCTTTGTTCAGTAGTCTTCGGGTGTCCTTCCTGGCTTGGTCCAATTTCTTGTTCTACCAGGGGACCCTTTTGCTACTGCTTACAATTTTGGCGGGGCAGGCGACTTCGTAGGCTTGAGTAACGGCGGAGCTTAAGTGCTTCACCGCTTGCTCAATTTCGCCTACGGTCCTGGGACGCTGACAGTGCCCCTTAAGCCTCCCTTCCAGGCCCTCTCTATAGAGTGCCCAGTTGGTGGCCTTTGGGTTTCTGTACGCTTCTCCAGTGCCGCCTTCCCTGTCGCCTTTTAAGTTGAAAGTAATTAGGCGGTGGTCCGAGAGTGTGCTTTCATCTCGAACCTGCCAGTGTTTGGCAACCTGTGCCACCTTTGCGGAGCCCAGGGTCAGGTCGATTACCTCCTGTCTGCGGGAGGTGACGAAAGTGGGGGCGGAGCCTTTGTTAAGGATCTCCAGACCCGTGGTGGCGAGGTACTCTAGCAGTGCTGTGCCTCTGCCATTGGTATTGGTGCTGCCCCATACGGTATGGTTCGAGTTGGCATCGCATCCGATCATCAGGTGCAGACCATTATTTGCGCAGTGGCCTATAAGAGCTCTGAGTTCCCTCGTGGGTGGAGGGTCCTCTGAGTCATATGGGAGGTACGCCGAGCAGATCACTAGCTCAGACGTATTCCCTCCGAGGTTAAGTTTGACCTTAACCGCTGAGAGATCCGCTGTGCAGCATTCGTTTAGTTTCAGGGCCGTTATCTCCTTCTTGACGAAAATACAGGCCCTGGGTCTTGTAAATGTGGCGTCATAGTAGAGTGAGCCGCATCTCATATCGAGCCCTCCTACGCGTTCCTTGGAGATCCAAGGTTCTTGTATGAGGGCTATATCTGTCTGCCTTGTCACAAGGCGGTGATGGAGGATGTCCGTTGCCGCCTTGCAATGTTGCAGATTTATCTGCGAGAACCTGGTGCCGTCTGACACCCTGTTGGTGTCAGCGCTGGTCCGGTCTCGCTTGGTGCTTGCGGCTATCTTATGTTCCCCAGAGGGGCGCATAAAATTCACCTTTGAGGGGGGCCCCTCCCGGAGCCTCTCCCTCTCCTATCTTTCGTACCGGCCCTCAGGGTGTGAGGTAGGGTGCGTTGAACGCCCCTTTGTATTCCCATCAGACCGGTCCTCTTCGTGGCTTCCGCCAGAGTTGGCCTTCCCCTCGCTGGCCCCGCCCTGGGTAAGTATCTGCCCGGCGGGGCGGTTGGGCCGGTTTCTCTCGGCCGCTGCGAGGGTCCGGCTTCCTCGCTCTTTTTTTCCACCTCGAGGGGTGGATCGGCTGTGGTGGGGGTAGGAGGGGCATCTAGGAGCGTCTCCTGCGACTCCACAGGTTTCCCTTCCTCTCCTCCCATTCCATAATCTTCTCCGCCCTCGGTGACCGTGGCCGTTACCACCGGTCCCGTACAGGGGCCTTCTTTCTGTTGTTTCGGGTCCTCCGCGGGCCCTACAGGTCCCTCCCTAAAGAGGGCCCTTCGCATTCCCACGTGGACCTCGAAACCTAATCTTTTTATGAGGCTATGTGAGGCCGGGTCAATTCCCAGTACTAGGGTGACCGAATTCGGCCCCTCGCTCCTGCTCCAGATCCTCCAGAGCCCGGTGCGGAGGCCTGGGTTTTCACCCTCAATGAGTCTCAGAATAGCCTCCGTTTTTGTCGGAGGGCCGGGGATGACGGTCAGCATCCTCCTCAATTTGGGAAGCCGCTGACCATCAATGACCTGGAGGTTTGCTCCCTCCCAGGGCTTTATTGCGGCTACAGTGGTTTTTAGCCACTCTATTGATTTTGCATCCGCGCAGGTGACTAGCAGAATGCCCCCGCCGAACAGGCACTCGTCAAAACGCGGCATGGTGTCCCCTTTCGGGGTCCCGCACAGCGCTTCCACAATCGCCCGCTCGACGTTGGAGCCCTGCTCTTCTGAGAGTGTTGCCTCTGGATAGTTGGCCGGCGCTATGGCCAGCCTCCTCTCCGTCGTCAACGCCTCCTTGTAGCTTACCAGCGACGGGAACACGTTCTGTCGCCATTTCGCTAGAGGTTGGGTGTTTGGGGATATGGACGGCCGGGACCTTTTGAGCCCCTTTTCGTCCGCTCCCTTATGGCCTCCCTTTGACGTTCCCGCGATAGGTCGCCCGATTTCCGAGCCTCCCTTCGCGGTCGCCGTCGCTGGGGCCTTTCCAGCCTCGTATTTCTTGTCCGTGGGGACAGTCCCGTCAGAGTTCCCTTCGCGAGCTATACGCTCCCTCCGGGCCCTCTTCCTGGCTGCCCCACAGCGTTTCATCTTCCGCCATGCTTCCGGGTCCAGAATAGGGATTTCTCCCTGTACGTCCCCGGTTACATTGGAGGAGAGCTCTTCATCGAGCGTGAGCGAGTCTAGGGCTGGCAAGGCTATAGCTTCGCCCGCCTCAGACGCGCTCCTGCTTGTGTCGCTCGTAAACGGTGCTTCGAGGGTGGTGCCCAGAATTGGGCCCCTTAACCCTTTCGCCACACCGCTTCCGGGCGCGTATTCGTTAGAGTCCGTGACTGTTTCTGTCACGTCTCTGTCTGTTTGTTTTTGTGTTGGTGTTGTTTTTGTTTGTTTAGTAATGTCCATATAGATCCCACGAGTGGTCGGGAAATAAAGGTCCTCCCCTGCAGAGCCCACTTACAGGGGTAAGGCTAAATACAATGGGGGTGCGCCTGGTACCCCAAGGGCATAGTTCGAGACACCATTACCCCGGTGCCATCCAGCTCTCGGCACGATAGCTTACACCTTAGCTTGGGGAGCTGGTCCGCGACGGGGCTTTAGTTCTACGCCGAGGGTTTTTAGGCCTTCAGGGATCCCTTATAGCACCCGCTGGCCAGGGCGCTCCATAGACGCTTCTTTCCCGTGTCCCGGTCACCTGAGGCGAGCAGTTCTGCGGTACTCGGGGTCCACTTCACGCACCTGGTCGTCCTCCTATCCGCCACCCGGAGACGCGCTCGGGTGGGGCTCAGCCTGGATCGACCGGTGGTCGTCCTGGTTCCCCGCGCCCCTTTCTGGGGTTAGGGCACTCCGAGAATGTTAAACATACTATAATTTAATGTATACTATAATTAAGAATATAACGGAATTATAAATTAATCGCTATCAGTTAGTGATTCATTATCACTAGAATCACTGTCCCCAATATCATGTTCACTACTGTTAAATCTGTCAGAATCAGTTAATAGCGAAAAGACTTCAGTTGATAGCTTCGAATTTGACTTAATTGTCTTTTTTCTATGATTATTTGCAAAAGAGTCAGAGGAAACCAATAGCATCTGAAATATATCTCTCATTGTGGACTCCCGTGAAAATTTTCTACTATTTCCTTCTCTATATTTTTTTATTTCTTTATGCCTACACTCCTGTGCCTCCTCGGAGAGCTGACCAATTGGTAGCAAAGTATTTTTAATAACGTCAGAGCCATGCACAAGCAATTTATGGACGGTTGGTGGGAGGAGATACCAAGGATATAATTGTACAAATTTTTTTAATGTGTCTGTGGCATATTTTTCGAATTTATCTGCATTTACTTCATATCCACATGAAATAGCTTGTAACAATATATAAAAACGGGTTATTAAATTTTGATCTATGCCTGTTATGGCACTTGATTGCACTGGATTTTCAAAAAATCGACGAGCCTCAAAGCATCGAATTCTCGTGTGCAGAGGGAATAGTCCGAACCTGTAAGTTGTTGGATCGATCACGACCGAGGATGTAGCTGAGTTAATCGATTTATTCATATCACGTGGTCCATATCCGAATATAAAACATTTTTGGGTAGACATATTCATCAAACTGTTACAAATTTTACCATCAACCATAGTAAAAACGAGAATTGGTTTTATTTCGATTGGTTTCGCTGCTATCATTAATTTTGTGGAAGTTAATGTTTTTATTGCATCTTCTATTTTTTTTGTTTCAGCTTTTATTAGTTCAGATTTTTCAGATTGTAATAGTAATTTTATTGGCCTGCAAAATCTAGTGCTCGATGGTGTCGTGTTTTGCCATAATATTAGTTCATTACCATCTTCTTTATAATACATTTGTAATGGTACCAATGAGACAACAAACATCGAGCTGTCTTCTTGTTTTTCATTGGATTCTTTGAACCGTTGTTTATACTTACTCATGCCAGAGGTACCATCACATCCCCATTTGAATATAATTTCAATATCACTCAGTTTGTCTTTTGCGTGGTGTAATACTGGTTCTTGTACCTTACAAATTCGTTTAATGGTATGGTCAATGATAGATTGTAACGGTACCTCAGCAGAAATTTCCGTAACTTTAATTTCGTCCAGATAGCATTCCTTTTTTGCTTCGAGAACAAAAGGATACGAACGAAACGCATTAAAACCATGCATTTTTAAACGTTGTTGTACCGCCTCATATGCCCGTTTCGTCATTTTCCCATCTAAAAATGCAGCTAGTGCTTCTTCCTTATTAGGTTTTTCTGGTTTAGCCTGTGAAGTTTGAAAATTCTTTTTCATTCGTTTGACCTTCGCCCTTCAGGAGATCTACATGCTGCTGTTTTCACTAGAGAAGCAGCATCACGCTTTCCTTCCGATGTTAAACTTACTTGTGCAGCATACACAATTTCGTCATTACTATATGTTTCTAATAATGATTGTATTCGGCGTATTTTGGTTTTTTCACTTACTTCATGAAATATTTTTCTAGGGCAACCAGGACCTTTAGATGTTGAAGGCTGCTGTTCTGTCTCACTTTTTTGTAATTCAGGAAAGTATGTGAAACCTTCCAACCACAACAAATTCTTTTTTATAAATTTTTCTTTCCCGCGGTGGCTCTCCGTCCATTTTTGGGACATAATATAAGCTAATTATCTAATACGGTCCATTATAACGGTTTCCATATTCTCTCGAACATCATTAATATTAAAATAATTTAAAACATGATAAATAAGTTGTGAAATTTTCGCCTCTTTCTTCGATTCGTTCAGCCATACATCGAACAAGTGTTTCCGCGAAATTGCGTATGCACCTGAAATTGATAATTTCTCAGTAAGGTGCAGATTGTAGCAGCTAATTTTTCTTGGGCATTGTTAAGTAATTCCTATAGAAACAATATAAAACAGTTATACAGCTTGAGCATGCTTGAGTCGAGATATAACCTTATATTACTTTTCACTGAGTAAAAAAAAAGGTTGCAATTGCGGTTCATTTAATTTACATCTTTCTATAAGTTTTAAGGTGAAAAAAGGAAATGTGCATTAATTTTACATTTACTTACCTTTCATTTTGCTACGTGTAATAAAAAGATTCACTTTATATAACTATTTCAATTAATGACACGTTTGTGTTGTTGCGTGTTTATTACCATGGAGAAATTTGCCTACAGCATACACTGCAGTTTCAGACATTTGAATGGTAATAATGGGTGAAACAAAGGAAAGACTGAGATATTATTATTGAAATTATTTATTTCAGTATATATGTTAATACATCATTTCACTCAAATCCATTTTGAATTAATTCAGAAATATCATTTTTGTCCACCTAGAATTAGAAATTTTACCACTGTGCGGCGCTGAAGAGGCGGCACAGCCTCGGACCTAGGACGCCGGACGCGATAACCCAGGCGCGGCCGGGGATGCCGTCCAAGCCCGGGGCGGTGTTCTTGGCCCCGAGCCTTCTGACGGCATCGTCCAGCTCCTCCTCTGTGACCCCCAGGTCGGCGGACAAGGCGACGGGCTCCGCCGGCCCTTGCTGGTGGCGCGGGTGCGACGTTCCCCCGGCACGGGGGAAGAGGGTGTCTATTACCCGCGTCAGCAGCTGGGGACCAGGCTCTCCGAGACCGGGGGCGCCCGTGCGCGGAGCTTGCCCATGACCATCCGGTAAGGGCGCCCCCACGGGTCGTCGTCCAGAGAGCCCTGGAGCTCCTCCCAGGCCTGGGATTTCGCGTCCCTGATGGCCTGCCTCAAGGCTACCACGAAGACCTGGTATGTGCCCCTCAGCAGATCCTCCCTTGCCGGGTGGCGGTCTCGAGCCCTTCGGGCGCGCTGCCACTGGCGCCTGGCGTGCTGACACTCGGATCGGAGATCGGCAATGTCGCCCGACCACCAGTACACCGCCCTCCGGTGGGGGGGGTGCAGGCGCGGAGCCCGGGGCATGGAGGTGTCGCATATTGCGGTCATCGCCTACCGGAACTACTTGGCCTCCCCCTCAACGTCCGCGACCGGCCCGGCAAAGGCTGCGGCCATCAGCATGTCCTTGTCCAGCCTCTTCAGCACCCAGCGACGCAGTGGCGGGCCACGCGGGAGGGAGTAGCTGAAGGTGATGTATAGATGATCACTCAGCGTCTCCCTCGCCGCCACCCTCCAATTTTGCATCATGCGCCCGGCCACAGGGGACGCCCAGCCCAGATCCACAATGGATTCCGCCTGAAACCTTTTTTTTTTTACGTGGGGGAAATCTTCGAAAGACGCGCCCAGCCCTCCTGGGGAGGAGCCGAGGGTAGTGCCGGATTTTTACTGGCTAAAACCCCCACGGTGGCGTACGCTATGTGTTGGGGAGGGCCCCGGGACCTCTGACGAACAACACCGGGACCCATACACACATGGCGCGTTGACGCCGCCTTGCTCGGGGGGGGGGGGGTTCTAGCTTTGGCCCTACCCCTACGTGCCAAATTCCGCCACACCCAATGACGGCACTCCTCGGGCCGCGTGCAATAGGGACCGAGGCACCACCCCCGCCCCCCTGCGGCCCTGCGGCCCCGCATAAGTTTCGCGGGGCCGCGCGATCGGTGTTGGGGGAGGGCGGACGCCCCTCCTCGGTGCTCCTCTTCCGGGGGGTGACTGGTGTCCACCCACAGAACTCCTCTTTAGGGGGAGAGGGTGCCTCCCCCATCCCCTTCACCCCGTTGGGGGCGGTGGGCCTGGTATGTAACATCTTCACGGCCCACCGTGACGGATGACCGTCTCGCAGTAATCGGTCACCGCCCTCCACTGATTCTCGCCGGTGAGCATCTCTTTGACAAGTGCCGCCAGCGAGAGATCACCACCAACATCGCACCGCAGGGCGTGACGGGCCCGTGCAAACGCTGGGCAGTCCTCCAGGGTAAGTTGCGCGGTGTCCCGCCCCGCCCCGCATTGATGGCATGCTGCCGTCCCCTCCGCCCGGATCCAGTGCAGGAACTCACCGAAACAACCGTGTCCGGTGAGCACCTGTGTGGTCCTAAACGTGAGCCTTCCGTGGCCGCGGTCCCTCCATTTCTTGAGCACTGGAAGGACCGCCCCGGCCACGCGCTGGGCGGTGGCGCCGCTCTCGACGATCTCGCGTCGCCACCGACCCAGGGCTCACTGCCGGGCCTGGCGCCTAATCCTAGCAACAGCTTCGGTCATCTCTTCTGGCGGGATCCCGTCCAGACGAAGGGCACGCAGACGGCAGAAGACTTTAGCGTCACCCTCCGCCTGTAACTTGCAGGGGACAACCCCAGCCAGAGTCATCGCCGCCTCTAGCGGATCGTGCGGTAACCTCTGATTACCCTGATGGCTATCCTCCTCTCAGCCCGGCGCAGCAGTTGCTGGCTGCGCGGGGAATCCATCAGGGCGTTCGCCCATATGGGCGCACCATAGAGGCCCATGCTCCGCACGATCCCCACGTAGAGACGGCGAACCTTCTCGTTGCTTGCCCTGTCTAGTCTAGGGGCCAGACGGTCG